>NC_051846.1:42037585-42053755 GCF_002237135.1 Teleopsis dalmanni
TCTAAGCAATAAATATCATGATATATAAGCAAGACTTAGCTCCGGTGTGGACGTATAAAATTCAGTTATGGGGACGTACACTAAAATCGTCCATTCAAATGATCCGAAATTTCCAAAACAAAGTCAATGAAATTTAGTCTATGCTCCGTTGTTCATTAGGAATACTGACCTCCATCGGGACTTGAAGATCGAAGCTGTAGATGCAGTAATACAAAAAGAGCACCAAAAACGGTTACAACAGCACCCAAACGAGACAGCCCACTATCTATCTAATACACCTGGCCTGCTGAGGTGACTTAAACGATTGAAGTCTTCAGACCTACTCCCAAATTAGTAGTCTAATAATATTTTAGATTAATTTATATTATATTCATGATGTTCAATTCAATGCGTTAATATATATATATACCTACATAACTTAACATATCCCTATTTTTGGATATTACTTTATATGTTAATCCTTTTATTCATTTCTCGATTTAAACAACATCGTCAAACAATAAGTTTCTGTGCAAAGTTTTGTTCAATTGCTTTCAAATCTCAGAGCCCTATTAATATGTTAATGGACATACATACAGATAGCAAAAGGACTGAAAGTCAATTTTGATTATTTCATCCCGTTATATCAGTCAAGGATATGTGTAATATATATGGGTTTTGAAATGTTTTTCAATTTGTTAACATATTTGGAGATAATTAATAAACCTTTTCCTTGCTAAATTGTACAGGATACTAGCACTTAAATTAATACACTACAGTATATACAATACACTACACTATTCGATTACTTTCAAATCTCAGAGCCCTACTAACATGTTAATGGACATACATACATCCCGTTATATCAGTCAAGGATATGTGTAATATATATGGGTTTTGAAATGTTTTTCAATTTGTTAAAACCCTTGGACATAATTAATAAACCTTTTCTTTGCTAAATTGTACAGGATACTAGCACTAAAATGAATACACTATACTATATACAATACACTAAGTAATAAATGTTCATGATTTGTTACGAAATATTAGAAATTTTAGAGTTGTACAGAGTTAAGCTTTAACAGCTCTCCAAGAATGTTAAAAAAAATGAACTTACATAAGCTATCATGTATATATATGGATTTAACTGTTATTAGCTCAGAAGCAGTTAGTGTGAAAAATACTCCGACTCCAACGCCCATTTTTAGCACTCTTCTATTTCTACCGAAGAACATAGGTAATAGGAAATAGTTTCCTTTTTACTTGTAGAACAAACTGAAAAGGTACAGAAAGGACTTTATTTTTTCTACTGATTTAAACAAACTGAAGCTATCGTCATGAGTGCACTATGAAGTGCGCAACAATCCCAGTCAAGTTAATGTTTACACTAAAAAATGTTGGGTGGACTTCGATGTCTCATGGTATGCAATTTCTTCTGCTTTAATATTTACCATATAAAATGTTCGCATAACGTGATACTTTGTATAAATACTTTTTTCTGTTGATTTGTTGGTAAATTTGCATATTAAGCTTTTTTCTGGTTGATCTAACTTCACATTATCCACCTGTCGCTTGTTGCATAAAAAGCCAAATATTGAAAATTTACGTGCAACTTTTCAAACTTTATACTAAACTCATAATGGTTTGGAAACTTTTTAAATGAATTAAAAAATGAAATATAAAAATCAAAAAAGAAGAAAAATACAATATGTAAAACAAACCGAATACGAAAGAGAAGTTCTTAACAAAACCTCAACTTGGTCAGGTGAAAAGTAAAATATATTATAAAAAAATTGAAGTGAACTGCATCAAAGTTTCCAAAAAAAAAAAAAAGAAACAGACTATGAAAGTCGTAGCAACTATTTTACATACGAGTGTACACACAGTCCTGGATGAATATCTCTTATTTTTTTCTAAGCAAAATATTACATTGAATGGGCAGCAACTTTAAGATACTTTCCTGTCATGTTTACTTAGATGCTCCATTGCAGAAACATTTGTTTAAAACATTGTAGCTTCTTATTTTTTATTTTGTCTTTTTTTCTGCAATTATTTTCGGAACATTTCCTCGGTATTATGTGCAGGATATTCGAAAATTGAATTGGAAATATTTTGTCTCTCATATTCATAATATGACTTGCATATACATAACAAATTTTCCTTTGTGAAATATATGGACAAAGTTTATGTAAATATTGTGCCATTGAATTTTCTATACGAGTATTTCCATAAAGTTTATTTAATATTAAAATATGCAATATACTTAAACTGCTTGTAGACAGAATATTTTTGTTGAGGCATGGGAATTTTCAACATTTTATTTATTGGTTTTATTTTGTTACTTGTAGTTCAAAAGTCAATACGAATTGAATAATTAATAATTTAGTACATATAAAATATGCATCTTATGACTTCTTGACGTTCAATGTATCAATATATTACAATAATTGTAATTGTAAAAGGACGTGGCAATAAATTTTGAAAGGTGTTGAAGAAATATGGGAATAGAATTTTAAAATGCAAGAATATTTCCAATAGAAGTAGATTAAAAAAGTGAAAATATTTTATTTTATGCGATGAAATATATTCAAGAGCATATAAGGAGTATATGTACTCCTTATATGGTAACATACAGAAGTATTAGCATGTACTGGATATAAAAGGGCTGTTTATAAAATTAATTATGTCAGCTGATTTTTTAATCAAAACAAAAAGATTTATATAGTTAAGTTTAAAAACACTAGCTGTAACTATGCAATGGAATAAAATAAAATCTCCAGATTCGATACACATAAAACTTAACATATTTTATTTTATTACTTCAAAAATTGGAAAATACTTGAAATGGTGTATAGTCTAAATGTTATGCAGGTAGTCATGGTTACGTCTTGGTAAATTTGATTGAACTTTGTCTACGGTGGCGAGGGCTGATCATAATAGTATTAAAAGTCAAAGCATTAAAAGTCGAATACGTGTGTTTTTGTGTAGATAAGTAATCACATCAAATTTAGGCACAATCAAAAAGTACATATCATTATAGTAGAAAAAGAGTGTGAAATTGTTATTATTATTTCTCTTAGACCATCTATATGACATGAGTTTAAGTAAAATATTTAGTAACATAGTGTACCAACAAAAGGATCGTTTTAATTTTGATATAGATTTCTTCTAAATATTTCATAATAAGTTTAAAAAAAAACATAGTAAACCCACATTACGTTGACGAAAACAATAAAATTATTTACTACAAATTAAAACAACAAATGACACACAATACTTTTATCTTTCAATTAAATATGATGGAGAAAAAGCAATACTAATAGAAATTTTTTAAAAGTAATTAATTTCATTTACGAAATAATCATACTACCACCTAGAACATAGGGCAAAGGGAGTCATGCAGTATCTTCTCTTCCACACAGAAATAACAGCTAACAATCAAGAAAATCTCTTTTACCAACAAAATTATAACGGACTTTTGCTCATTATCTATTTTTCTATAATTTAAGAATTTAAAAAGTTCTTATATTAAGAGAAATAATTATCTTAAATTGTGTTGCAACACAAGACAGTCTCAACATTTACCATAGTGATTGGTCCATCACTTCAAGGGGGGTCGTAATACCAGACGGTCTCAAAATATCTATAACGGTACCTTGGTGGATAGTTCATCAGGGCTTATAATCTCATGGGCCCACTTTTCATTATTAAATATAACATTGCAGACAGTTTTAGGGGGGAACAAATGAAAACTTACTGTGTCTAATTTAACTATTGTATTTAAACGAGAACTAAAATATATAGTTTTTCACCGGACTAGATACTTAAGTTCCATTATTATATTTTATTATTATATATATTATTATTATTTTATTTCCTTTTTTCAAAGTTAACACGTAAAATAGTGCATTGAATAGTGAATATAGTTGATAGTGAATTCAAGTCAAAAAAATTTTTTTTTGTGTATGAAGGAGTGATATACAATGCAAGTGCTGAAACGCAAGTGCATTATTTCGTCGCTGCAATTTTGAAGATTCACTAACTTTTGGAAAAACATAGTTCAATTATCCGTTTTGTCAAAATTCAATAGATTTTTTTTGAGATTCTAACGGATACTATGAAAATTTCGAAAATATCTAAGACAATATTCCACATTTTTGAACTTATATGTTAGTCTTAAATACCCGATAAAGTAATTAAATAATATGATTTATAACAAGTATTCAGAAAATTATGAATATATATGTGTACATACATGTGTATAAATTATATACATATATACATATGTATATAAAAAAATTGTTAAATAGATATTATTTTTAACTTTTTTATAGCGTTTAAAATACAAGTAATACTTAATATCAGCAATAGCATAACCATCATATATTTAATATTAATATTTTAATATTTCTTAATATAAAATTTTTCTATAGAATATTCAAGAAAGAATTTATATAAATTTTGTACTCGTATTAAAATTTTATTAAAAAATTTTAATGTTTATTATTTAAATAGCAAATTTCGTAGTAGATGTGACGTATTTTTTAAATGATTTACAGTTTCATGCATAAAAAAAAACAACAAAGAAACTTACCGTTGGTCAGGCAGAATATAAGAGTAATAAACTTTTTATTATAATAAAACTTATTTTCGTTATATTCACATATCATATTCACAAACAAAATAATAATTTTTAGGAAATTATAATTAATTAGTTTTTACAAAACTAAATGAAATATTAACCATACAATTTACAAAGAATTCTTTCCGCATCTGCAACGATACTTACACCATTCAAAATTGGATTTAATTCACCGCGAATGCTGTAATGTTTTACTACTAAATTAACCAATTGAGCGAAAAATACTTTTAAGTGGGGTGCAGACTATCATACTGGTATGTCATACGAGAGAGAAAAACGTCGTATGACACACAGGTATGATAGTCTGCCACCTTTACCAACGTGTTGGCGTGCTCACCAAAATTTTGGTGAACAGCTCTCGCATACGCGTTGTGTATGATAGTCTGTCACCCCTAACGATTCATACGTCATACAAGAGCATTTTTGCCTTGCAAATTTATTATAAGCAGGTGGAATATGTAGAATTATAATATAAATTTAATATGTTTTTTATTATTTTATTATTAATGTATTTATTATTATTATATTTATTATTATTAAAATTACACTTATAAATTTGTGTTAAATATTTAATTGTATCTTAGTTAAAAAAAAAATAAATTTTTACATAAAATTCTTATAAAAAATTAAAATACAATTAAATATTTTATGTAATATATTAAATATTTTATTTAGTTTATTAAATATTTTATTTTATTTTACTTTAATTTATAAACGATGATTATAAGTAAAATTTTTTTTAAAAAAATATCTAAATATAAACATCGTTAAATTTATGATCTAAGCCCAGTAATAAAAAAACATATTGAAAATTGGTCGTAATAACAATTAATTAATAACCCAAATTTAAGATATAATACTTTGTATTCTAAATATGCTTTTCTTTGTTAAAACTTGTTATTAAAATAAAAGAATTTTAAATGTTAATAACCTTTAACTAACAAAAATATGGAAATGATCAAATTTCTTGAAAAACAATGAAGATATATACATTCTTATGTATATATATATATACATTATTTGTATGATCTATTTATGAAAAATTTCTTAAGAAACTTTACAGGTAGTGAATGAAATTAACTACGGTCCTTTACTGATCTTTTCATTTTAACTACTGTGCTTAATGACCAATAAACCTAAAAAAAATATGAATATGGATGCAGATAAAGCCTTTTTAGATGCTTTCATCGAATGTTAACAAAAGTAATCGCTGTTTGTGGGATGTACAAAGCTGTGAATATAAAGATCGCAAAAAAAAAACGCGGCATATATAAAATATACAAAATTATAATCAATTATAAGCAAAGCACAACCTATACGTTAACTATCAATTTTTTCAATTTTAAAATTTTATTTTAAACACACAAATTTTCACAACATTACCCGCAAAAGCACTCTTCAAAAATTTTGCTTACTCTTGTGTGTCATACCTGTTCAAATTCGGTCGCTAGAAGAAATTTGAGCAAGAGAGAGCGCAACTCGTATGACACACCAGTATGATAGTCTGCACCCCGCTTTAGTAAATGCTGTAGTTCTTTGACAAGACGTGGTGAAATTGCCAAAGAAACAACAATAATTTACTAAGTTAAGTTGAATAAAACTCTTGATCGTTAAGTATTTCACGTGAAGTTGCTTTTATCACCACACCATTTTTCATCAATTTTTTTTGTGCTGCAGCAATAGGAGCAAACTGAATTAATGCGATGAGTGGGGAGGTAAATAACTATGTATATGCAAATAAATTGCTTATAGTTTATTTATTATTATTGATTTTTTTAATAGTAATTACTGTTTTCTTCTAATTATAAAAATTATATAAATTATTAAATTATATATTAAATGAATAAATTAATTAATATTAATTATATAAATAAATTATGTATTAATTAATTTTTATTTTTAGTGCTCAAACAAAATTTTTTATTTAAAAGTTTGCGTACACAATTTTTTGAAAAATGTTTTTATTTTATTTTCGTTTCAATATATCAAATCCGTCAGTCCGTCCGATTCCGATTCAAATAAAACAAACAATAATTAGGTTTCTAATATTATAATCTAAAACAAGGTTGTCTGAAACACGGCCCAGTGGTCTCATACGGCCCGTGGCTATTACCACAATTAGCCAAATTTTTCTTTGCTATATTTTAGTAACATCATTTTATTTTTATGGAATTTTAAATAAGCTACTTAAAACCTTTTAAGTACTTTATTACACTTCAAGTTAATTTACTTAATTGACAGACTTAAGTATATATATCTTTATACAACTGGTTCAGAAAATATGTATCCAGTGCCGTAAGTGATTATATTAAAAATAAAATATTTTTCGTATAACAACAACTAATATTAATAATGCTGATATTGACAGAATTGTTAGCGACAAATTAATGAAGAATTAATGAATTAATTAATGAAGAAACTAAATTTAACATTATCGTCATATTTCTATTTTTCTTCAGAAAAATTATAAACGTATTTATTTATTTCTGCGGGTCTCCAAGTGATTTGTATTGGCCCGCTTTCGTATCTGGTCTGGACAGCTTTCTCCTAGTCTATCAAATTCCTGTATCAATTTCACTATTTGAATAACATTTATAATTCTTACACACTTTAAAATTTCATACCGTTAAAACACCTGTGTTTCTTTTATTGCGTGAAGTGAATTGCGGTAGATTTAGTCATAAAGTCTGTTTGTTGTGGATGACAGGGTCGCTACAAAAGTGTTTTAAGATCTTTGTAGTCATCTTGTCCTCCGTTTCAATGGACGTATGTCCTACAAAATGTGAGCGATAATAATTAAAAGTGTTTTAGCTAAAAGAATCGTTAAATGGTAATATTTGGTTTAGGTTGTGAAGAAGTGGTAGGTAAGGAAAAAAACATTTTATTTTTACAAATGTAGGGCTGATTAAGAAATAGATTTTATTGGAATATATATATATTTTTGGTTTATGCCCTTCTGGACTGGTCGCCTCTTCTACGAATATCCCTATTTTAATTCGTGCTCCTGTCAGCTGCAGTCGGTGGTTGATTTATAATAGCTTTTTAAGACAGGCTAATAGTAAGTGGACCCATAGTACCTCAGCAGAAAGATCAAGCGGTACATAGCCTATCTATTCCAAGTGCAAAACCTTTGACTTGACACATAGAATCAAATTTAAGGAATCTAGTTTGATATCTGTCTTTACAGGGCTCTGGACCATAGTACGGCATGGAGATAGACTTGGCCTTTCCTGTGGTGTCTCCTGCAACGCATATCTACCAACTCTCGAGTAAAGGATACCAGAACACCTGTTGTGTCTATAATATAACTACTTCTGGCTGGTTCTAGTTTGGCCTTTTTTGTTTCTCCTCCTTCCACTTCAACTAACTAACTAACTAACCAAGTTGTGGACTAACGACCAGTGTAAATAAACTATTTTCAAAAGTGATATAGTTATTTGAATGAGACTTAACTGTTCTTTAAATATTAAGTTTACAAATAATTGTGATCCAATCTTAGTGATCCAATATTTATCCTAACATCAGTTAAAATTTGTTACATATAAATAAATATGCATCAGCATATCTTTGAAACTTATGTATTAACAATAAAAATTTATTAATTATATTCATTAAAATACAATGAAAGATTAACTGAATTAATATTTATTATATATTTACTATAAAATAAGGAACGAATTTCAAAATTTTAATATAATGGCTAGTGCAAATGATATTAAACGAGCTAGAGCAAAAATTCATAAAGTAGTTAAAACTAGGCAAAAGAATTTATATTTATCAAATTTTGCATTAAATGAAATACCAAATTGCATTGAAAAGTGCACATTTCTCTGGAAACTTTATTTGGACAAAAATCATTTACAAAGGGTAAATATTGGTTTAAAAGCAGACTAAGATTTGTTTTAATAATATTAATATTGATAATAATGTTAAATTGATAAATAGTGTTTTCAAGTCTTAGACAAGAATCTTTTAATAGAAACCTACTGTGGTGCTTACGTTAGATCCAATAAGACTAGTTAAAAAAAATAAATAATAATAAATACACTGCGCTTACTACATTAATTTTTTCATTTATTCAAAATTACTTTCTTGAGTCAACACAGAGCTGGAAGCGTTCAAAATTTTTTCGAAACATGTCCTTAGTCAGAGTTGCCAGAGTATATCGGTTGAAGCCTTATATCTAAATGTGATGATATGAAAAATATTTTCTTTCATTATCAATTTGTATAGGGTGTATAGGGTACCTGATGGGTTACGTCTCGTCACTGTCGTAATAATGATGTCAAGTATACACGTATCATTATCGTTTGCAGTTGATGTTCCAGTGGAGTTCATCGAATTCTGACCTAAATTTGTTGTAGAACTCAAAAATAATATATTGAGATGATATTCTTCTGGAATGAATTTACTGCCTAAATTTCCATTGAATCGAAAAAAAATGGTGTACTTTAACTTGATTTACCTCTAATGACTGCATAATTTACTCTCTTTGGTGTCTGCTGGTGACTTCTACGTCTCACTTGGATGTTTTATTTATGATTCTTATTAAAAAAGTTACGTCTAATCACAAGCCATAATGGCTGACATGCTTTGGGGCATGTTAAACATGTCTTTGAAATGTTGAAACCTTCGGTCTTTTCGATTATCTATCAAAATTTGATAGATTATATTTTACTGTATCCCACTTTCATCTTGGAAACACACAACAAAAACAAAAATCTCGCGAAAATTTTTTTTTGTCTTCATCGTTTTTGACAGTTTTTTATCAAGATTCTTACGATTTTCGTGAAGTGATATACATAAGTTTCCTTTCATTTTTTACACATTTTGTGAATTTCTTGGGCCTTGCTACCGTATTTTAAACAGAATTTTATATTCAGTCCTTATTCCTTTTGTTTTTTCAACCGATCTACTCTACATAAAGTGATATTATATAAAATTTCAAGTCACAACGATATGTCACACAATTTAAATTGAGACATAGCTGTGGCTGCAGTAAGAATTTTTATAGAACTGGTCTCATCAGATTTGACTGTATGTAAGCACAAATAGATATTTATTATTTGTCTATGGCATCAATCAGTATGAGGTAGTATCTTAAAGATTGATTGCTTATAAAAATATTTAAGTTAAAATTTTTTTTTGAACTTGAATCAAAATTTGTCTATATTAATGAAATATGCTCTGCAAAATTGGATTATATAGATTTTAATTATATCTTAGGTACCTAAACTTGAAATCTTTTGCGATTTACAAATTTTGGCATTAGACCATAATGAACTTAATGCATTTCCCACTGAATTATGCAAACTGGATAGGTTACGCTTTTTAAATGTAAGTTATAACAGGATTGTAAGTTTACCAGCACAAATCGGAAATCTTCTATCATTGGAAGCATTATGGTGTAATTATACGGGTCTTGCTAATATTCCTGAAGAAATTGGTAATTGCATTAGTTTACGAACATTTGGAGCACGAGGCAATAAGATAAGACAATTACCAGATTCTTTTGGCATTCTTCATAGCTTACGTTGGGCAACATTTGAATCAAATCAGTTGAGAAGAATTCCAGACACAATGGGTACTCTGGAAAATCTTAAACATCTAAATTTAAAGTCAAATTTATTACAATTCATACCAATTTGCTTAAGTTACATGTATGGGTTAAGATATGTAAATCTTTCATATAATAATATAAATATTATGCCATGCGATAACGAATTACAAACCCTGGAGTTCATTAATGTGATTAATATAAGTAATAATCCCATATGCAACGACGTCGATCTAGATCACTATGTTATGGTAAGAACATATATATATGTAATATTTATTATTTTTATGAAACTGCTAAATATGAATAACTTTTTCGTGCTAGAACTTTGAAAATATCATGTTTGAAGATATAATTAATTTACTTGGAGCAAGGAATTTAAACAACGATGAACGTATCAATGAAGAATTTGATTGGGAAAATAGTGTTGCTACAAGTGAAATTAATTCTGCCGAGCAAACTTCAACAATTATTTCTTTCATTTATGAACTAATCGCTTATACTTTACAACCAATTTATAACCTCATTACCAGACCTTTTCGCACATAAAATCTACTACACATCAATTGTAATTACATATGTATATGTACGTATATAAATAAAATTTAAAATTATTAAATTGTCAATGAATTAATTATTTTATACATAATAATAATGTAAAAATAATTTAAGGCTAATAGGTTTTGTATTAAATTAAGGCTAATATGTTATATTACACTCATGCTACAGAATTCTAGCAATTAAATTAAATAGAAAAGTGGCAAAAGTTCCTTGTCATTAGAATATATTTAACTATAAAATAAGTTTCTAAAAATATCTATCAGTGCAAAGGTTCAATATATAGATTGGCTAATAGCTATAGATGGTGATACATTTGGTTACTTACCATTACAGAATAGACGAAAATAAATGATTTGGTGTAAAAAGCCGTTTAGATTCCACAATTTTTCGCAAGGGTGGGTAGGAGAATGGCCATGTTAGAACTTGAAATCATTGATAATGTCAGAACCTGGCTAACGCTAGTGCTAGAACTATTACAGAGTGTGTTGAAGAATTGAACACCCAATTGCTTAAGCTTGGTTCCAAACAAACACATAACCGTATTCCTGTAAATATGTTCTATATGGGATACCTATAGTCCAGTGCCTTGTTAGAACAGATATAAACCAAGACACCTCTAATTCGTTTTTGCGTATCACGTTAGAAATTCTAGATTTTATATAATATGGCCAAGTAGCTCTTGACCAAGCTGCTGAAGAAGTATTAACCCACTCCCTCTTTGTCTGTCGCAGAAAATGGTCAGAAATTTACCTACGGCTGAGACTAGCAGGGGAAGGGAGTGTCTGTCGGTTAATACCCAAACTTACGCGGGAAGAATGAAAATATTATGGTACATTCGGCATGAAGTTGCGTATTCACCACCGGGTGCTACAGCCAAATTGTAGCAGAGGTTTAAGATGGGCCTCGTATCTTACCAAGATGGAAGATATAACTTACATGAATTTCTTCATTGGTACCGGCAGAATAAGGAAGGCTATTCCAATGGGGTGTTTATCGGCGCATTGTCCTGATACATTGTGTTTTGAACACCGTAGTATTAAGGTATAGAATGCTACGTAAAATAACAAAGGTGCTTCACTATCAGTACGAATATAGCCTTCCTTTTTGTGAAATTCCGTACTCGCAGCAAAAGAATCAATCCTCAGGATAGCGAAGACTTTTGCCAGAAATATTGAGGTAAATCGGAGAGGTGGTAGCATTTATTAATTCCTAAGTTCGTGGAGTAGATTCCGGTTCCGATGCCTTTATTTATCTAAGGCCAGTATTTATAGATCGCTATTTTCTTTTGCGTTGTAATTAGCCCTGCTTCTTATTTCCCTTTTGAAGGATTTCTGGTGGCAATGATATTATCAAAGTATAAGCGAGGAAATAAGTAATCCGATTTGCCAACTAATCTATTACGTGTTAATAAAGTGGAAGACTGGTTATATTATATACGAATTATTTATATGAGTAGATCAAGAAATACCAATTATTGCATATCAAATTGGCTATAGTTCAATCCAAAGAATTGTGTAACGCTGGTCAGTATTTTGACCGGATCGTTTTTATCAGGTTGTAACATTTGTGCTATTGGTTTTGGCACACATTACCAGCAGTGATGAAAGCAAAATATTCGAAATTTTTAATTTTTTTCTGCTTTAAGTCAGAGTTGACTTTAAGTTAATTTTATGTTATGTCGACTTATAAAGAGAGTTGAAAAAAAAAGAATTAATATTTAAACCGTGTTCGAATGGATTAATGTTAATCAATATTCGAGCCAAAAATAATAAAAACTGGATCATCTCCAGCAACATTGCAAGAAAACGGTGTTATTCATTATGCTATAAATCATCGCAAACTGTAATAGAACTAAAATTAAAGAAAGGTGATACTAAGTATTTAATCGGATACCAAACCAATTATTTCGACGTAGTCAAATCTGTATAAATTTAAGCTACGACTTATTTTTTTATATTTCTGTTATTAACTTTTAAATGTTTTATTTTTTGGAATAAGAACCCAAACCTGACCAAAATCGTCAATAACAAAGCCAAATGCTTTTACTACTGCTGATATAAACTTATTTAATTATAAATGCGGCAGTTGCCATAAAACTGTAAAGCATACAGGAACTTTTCTGTATACATATTTATATTGTGTATTTGTATATATATTTGGAAACATATAAGTATTTGCCTTCATATCCTTGAATATATGAAAGAGTAGAACAACAAAATAATAAAAATATGTAAATATTTAAAATGTGAACATCAAAGGTAACATTTTTATGACGAACTCAACACGGAGGACATGATAATAAATTTTTATTATACTTATCAGAATAAAATAAAATCCAATGGACGTAAAAAATATATGAATTTAAATAAAAATATGAAGTTAACATATGGTGGCAGCTTTATATTATTTATACTACTATACACACAACATCTTTTGTTGTGATATATACTGTACTGTACTGATATATGACTTAAATTTTGGACGTATGTTTTAAGAATGGTTATTGATATTTATCAGGTTTTCCATAAATTTGGTACCGGTCTATATAAAACATCTAAGCTGTGAAGGATTTTCATAATGAAATTAAAAAGTATTTTACTTTATAGTGTATAAAATATATTATAATAACGTTGGCGCCATTCATTTTTTGGTTTTAATAATTGTTTAGTCAAAACTCTAAAAATGAGGAAAAATATTAATATTAATATCCATACAACCTAAATTATACAACAATTGTTAGGGCTAATTTTTAAATTCACACTTAACGAGCGATTTGACATAAATAGTTTTACAATTGAATTTTAAGTACCCAATAATAAGCACTTAGTAAGTAACTAACTTAGTAGAAGTGGAAGGAGGAACGAATCCTTCACAATTAACTAAGAAAGCCATTTCGAATCTACAACTCTTTGTAATAATGGGTACAAGAAGATCAAATTAGAACCAGTCCGTTTTAGAATTAACTACAATTGTTAAAATGCGCGGGAACCCAAACAAGAGTTACCTTGAATTTCTAACTTAGTGTGTTGATAAACTCTCTACATTCTTGTACTAATCTAAATGTAATACAGATCCCTGGTAAAGCTTTAATAGCTGTTTGACTGTCAGTAGAAACATAGATTTCTGTGAAAGTCCACGTTTAAAGTAAGAGCACATACTCTAAGGATAGCAAAGATTTCTACCTAAAATATTGAGGTGGAATTGCAGAGATAGTCGGATTTACTGAACCTTAGATTGTTCGAAAATACTCCGGATCCATATTTGCCTTTTTCTATCTTTTTTCTATCGGTATTGATCACCAGCTTTACTAGCGTTGTAAACGGTTCTGCCCATCGGATAGATTCATGGAATGTTACCATGCCCGAACGCAATCGAGCACCAAGAGTTTAAATCCTTAAGACTTTGTGCACTGAGAGTAGCTACTTGTTTGATATAGACGTCAATTGGTAACAAGTGAAGGACGTCCTCAATGCGTCCGTTGCGCCCACACAAGCAATCTTTGGTTAGCCTTTAAACAATGTATTGTTTATTTAGCCAGGGCCACCACACCAGGCAGCCGTAGGTTAAAAAGGGGCCGAACGACGATTGTGTATAGCCAGAGAATCACTTTCTTTTTTTTTACTTCTTACGTCTGTGTAGTGTAAAAACTCTCAGTTATTGAGAGATGAAAAAAAATCTCTGAGTTTTAATTTTCCTCTATAATAAATGGACTAATTACTTTTAATATAATATTTTATATGGATTTGAAAGAAGTAGTGATTCAAAGTTCTTGTAGTGATTTAAAGCTATTACTTCTTGAAAAATATTCAATTAAATAATATTTTTGAAATAATTATCAAATATCCTTTGCATATTTTCCGTCTTTCGATATTATTATCTAACAAATATTTCATGATACAGAAATTTTTCCCTCTAAATCATTGGTTTTTTGTAATCATTTTTTGAAGTAGATTAACTATTGCTTTTTCAACGAAAATTCATACATTTTCAAGTGCTTATTTCTAAGAGTTCGTCCAAAGCGGAATAATTGGTTGCAACAATAGGGGTTAGAACAACAAACCTCCTGAACAGTGTTGTGTAATATTGCTAATATTGCGCTTGTGAACAAATTTATGCATTTTTATGGTAAAAAGCAGTAGTTAGATTGTTTTAACGATTACAAAGATTGAGTGCGTGCGTGAAATGGTGAAGTGAAGACGTTGACTTAATTGGTATGAATACAACTCAGTAGGGTAATTCGTATGCAATATTACTTACGTTCTTCTTGAATAATTTTTTCACTTAAATATATGATTGATAGTTTATATATACATATGAATATGTGGTTTATATGAAACTTAAAATTTGTTCCTTTAACAAAGTCGAATTACCAATTAAATCAATCGGATCAGAAAAATAGACTTTTCATTATTTTCCCAATAGATAGCTTCAGTTATGTATAATTGGAAAAAAGCCATCGCTCAAAAACGGCTAGCTTTGGGTAATACGATAGGAATTGTGTTTAACCAGGGAGCTTGGTTGGAAAGTTCTTATGCATCCATCTTATAATCCAGACCTTTCATCAAGTGATTCTGTTAATGGCAACTTTTCTAATGAAAAATTTACTTCAAGACAAGTTTGTAAAATCGAGTTATCGAAAAAATGGCGCATATTTAACCTAAATCGGTTCATTTTAACTATGCTAAAAAAGCTTTAAATTTCATGCAAAAATAATGGATTTCTTTTAAATACTCCTATTATATTCACTGTAATCATATTAATAAATATTTGACTGTAATAGGTGGCTCATAAGAGATAATAAGGCAGATTAGACCTGTAAATTCCGAAAATATAGTGGAAAAGATGAAAGCGAACTCAGAGAGTTGACGAACGATTGATTTATATGTGATTCGTGTCTCAAAAGGAAGAAATTAGACTTAGAAAGGAGAACTAGAAATTGGAATAATAAATAGTGCAAACATTAAGAAAATGCCGTGAAAAAGTGGTGGTCTGGACGCAGATCGAAAATCATAAGAGCGTGGCTTGAAATGCTAACATAAAAGATACCCTCCTCGAAGTAATGCTGAAGCGGTTCCGTGGGAGAATAACTCTCGCAGAAGAGGGGGTGTTTTAGAAAGGAGAACCAGAAACTAGAATAGTAAATACTGTAGACACTAAGAAAATGCGGTAAAAAAGTGATGGTTTAGACGCAGATCGAAAATCATAAGAGCGTGGCTTGAAATGCCAACATAAAAGATACCCTCCTTGAAGTAATGCTGAAGCGGTTCCGTGGGAGAATAAGTTTACGCGAAGAGGGTTTTTTAGTCCGTATACATATATTAATGTTTAGGAGAGTGGAACACATCGACGCGGTCGGCTTGACAATGCATAAAGTATTCCACCTCTTCACACACAAAAAAAAATATATATTATTATTAATAAATATATATTT
>NC_051846.1:42053855-42061129 GCF_002237135.1 Teleopsis dalmanni
TAATCTCTTTGATTTCAATAACCATTTTGTTCCGCACAGTTAGTTTTCAATACAATTTTTTTTGACTGAGCCATGCCGACACCGACAGGTTGTTTTTGTTATTTTTCGTTTTTGTTTGTTTCTTATTTTGTTTTTGTTTTTTTGTTTTTTTAATTTGTGTTATTTTGTTTTTATGCGGTTAAATTTTAATGTGGTTGTTGCTGTTGTTGTTATTAATAATGACGATGATGATGATGATGATGGTTATCGTCATTATGTATGTAACTTGTGTGCACCGGCAGCAACATAATTATATTGTTGTAAGCTGTTTTTTTGTGTTGGTGATTATTAGTTATTGTTGTACCGTATCATTTGTAAGCGTCAACAACATTTGTTTCCTGCAGTGTTGATTTGGCAGCAATTGTTTCGAGTTTATCACATGTTTGTTGACCAGTGTAAATGAAAATTAAGTAATTGATTTTGAACTTTCAGTTGAAGTGACATTGAAGTTGATAGATGTGTAAATTGTTTGTTAAATAAATTTAAAAAAAAAACTGCCGTAATTTATGGTAAATTGATATAAAAATATATATAATATTTATTACTTATCTATTTTGTTGACCCTAACAACCCATTGCCGACATATAGCCTGCCACAGCACTATTCTCTGTACAGTGCTTCTTCACTGTACTCCGTTTCTTCAGAGTCGTATATCAAGTACGATAACTCCCCATTAAACCAGATCACTTCAAAGAAGACACTGTCTTCTTTATGTCTGCTAGTTAATTGATTTAAAACAATATATACCAATGACCCTAACAACCCATTGCCGATAATTGGCCTGCCACAGGTCTCAGAGTCGTGTGTCAAATACGACAACTTCTTTTTCCACCAGATCAACGAAGACACTGTCTTCACTACCTCTGCTAGTAAATTGTTTTAAAAAAATATATACGATTGATCCTAACAACCCATTGCCTATATTTGGTCTACTCATAACACTCTTCTCTAAGCACTTCTCTAAGCGCGACAACTTCTCTTTCAACTAGATCAATTCAGCGAAGACACTTTCTTCACTATGCCTGCTACCTCCGACTGTTATTTTAAACATATTTTTCATAAAGCATCATCCTCCATCCTTCGAATTTGATCAAAACATCATTTACTAATGTTTTATAATCGAACATTTAAAATAAATATCTTCAACTTTTACTTGTGTAATTTATTGTACCTTGCGAACACAAAATTAAGTTACATTCAATGATTAGTTTACAAAATTTTAATTTGCATTAATTTACTTACAAATAATGATTTACTGCTCAGTACTATTCACTTAAATGTATTTAAAACATCCAAACATTTATGGTACACAAAACAACATTGTTGCTATTGCAAATTTCTTGTTTTTGCTTTTGTTCACAGTTTTTACATTTTAAATAGTTACAAAAATAATCTAAGTTCAGTTTCTTATTCTTAGTTAACTTTAAAATTAATTTTAGTGTTAACTTACAAATAAATAAATAATATTATATAGTGAGTTAAAAAAATATAATAAAATCCAAAACTACACACAACAATTGTAAAAACATAGTAATACCCCGATAAGCTTAAAGTTCCTAAGGAACACTTTTGTAAAGAATATTTTTATCGATCATCAGTAATCTCTATGATTTAGCAACCAATTAAAACAAAATTATACAGAAAACACTATTAAAAATTATTGTGGTAGTGCCTCGATATGCTTAGAGTTTCTAAAGAACATTCGATTACTAATATTCTAATCAAATTTAGCAGCAAATTAAAAAAAAATTATTAAAAATTAGTTTGCTAGTTGGTTTTAGTAATGGCAAAGATTCTGTCAAAGTAGCATATAGGCTCCGGTTTAGCACATCATATTATGAAAATCTGAGTTTTTAAGACTAACCTGCTCGGTTAATTTAAAAGATTATTTTATGAAGTTCTATATTTAAAATGTTCACCAGGCATATAAGTTCATTAAGTTGAAAGTGAAATGTGTTAATCTTGCCAGGACTTGAAAATTATGAAGAAAATGTTTTGTTGTTTCTTCTTTTTCTTGTTCCCAATGTATTTTTGATACTTAATTTCTCTGCATAGTTGCCTACGAGCCAGTGATCAGTAGTGTCTCGAGTTTTCGATATTTGCTCTGTCAAATAGAATTCTCGTTCTTAGTAAATTATAGCTTGCTAGTTAGTTTGGATTTTCCTTTTAAAACCAACCTATGTGGTTAATTTAGAAGATTAATTTTTGAAAGTTCTATTTTCCGATATCCGCTAGACCTAAAAGTTTGTAGGTTCTCATAGTGAAATGTCTCAATCTGGCCAGGAATGGACAATTGCGAAGAATGTGCTTTGTTGCTATTTTTTTCATTGTCCTCACTATAATTTTTACAACTTAAGAATTACTTTATTTATACTAAAAGTTAAAGTACTTAATTTCTTTGCATGTGTGTCTACTGGTCAATGATCTATCAATATTGTCACGAGTTTTGCCACTTTGAACTTGGCTCTTCCCAGTAGGATTTCTGTTCTCGTTAAATTATAACTTGACATTGTTAGTTTGGATTCTTTATAACCCATTGCAGTTTATTCCAATTTCGTTAGTAGTTACTTATCGATAACTTTTTATCTCTTGTCTTTAAACGCAATTAATTGTATCGATAGTTATTATCAAAAAGAATCAGAGTAGTTTGTTTGCCTTACAAGAAATTCATATGGATTGATAATGAAATATTTTAACATACGAGTATCTTAAAGAATTTTTTGTTCAGTTTTTTAAAACTATCAACCACCCACAACGTAAAACTTGTAGAAATAGTGTTTCTAATATTTGTCCGAATTTCAGAATTTGCAATAAATAAAAAAACGTAGAAAACCATCAAAAATCATACACAAAAGTAACAGTCCCACAGATAAACGTGGCTCAAAAGCACCGCACTCACTTTGTCGGCATCGTAATTTGTGGCCAATTGAGGTCATGAATTATGTACAACGTAACAACTGAAATGAACCAAAACACAACCAAACAAGGTTGCCGTACAAGAACTTCACCTCAGCGCCAATTTATGCATGAACATACCAAAAATAAAAAAAAAATACATTTACCGCCAAATGGTAAGTCAGGATTAAGCTTTGGTTTGGTGTGTGCAATCAACGCGTGCGGATTGCAGCGTGCAAGACTTTGTGGTCAATTATCGATAAATATATCAATCGGCACTCATGTTTGACACTTGGCATCATATTTTTTTGGTACTCAGCTAGCTAGCCGTGTGTGGAGGCAAAGATACATAAAACACCATAGCCCTTTTCCTTGAATTATATATAAGCATATCAGTGGGTACAGAATATACAAATATACTTGTACACTGTAAAAATACCGAAAAAATGAATAATGAATAAATGCAACAGTTGATTTGCTGCCAGTTGACATTGACATGCCAGTGTTCACTTGTCACTCATTTCAATGCCATTCATGGCTCTATGCAGCAAGAACTGTCTGCCGATCAATGGAGCAACTTCGTCTACAATGTGGTTGCATCTGCTGTGGTAAATGAAAGATGTGGCATAAAAAGAAGCAACAGCTACAGCAACAGTGATGCTACCAACTACCAATACAGCAACCGACTGCAATTACCACAGAAGCTGAAACATGATATCGTCCATGTCTCATCGTCTTGACGATCGTAGTAGCGTTTGGCGTTTGTTGCCGTGAAACGTGCACGGCATTCGCTTCTGGCAAAGTGCTGCATTTTTATGACTCTGTGGCATGTGTTGCGCACGCGCATTCAACTTAACCAATTTCTGTTACTGATGTTGCAGTGCCACATTGCAACTGCAGAGACACGCCGACAACTCAACTCAATTTGCACAGGTTTCGCCTTTAGAGTTGCTTTTTTTCCAATATATATATATATATTTTTTTTTTTGTGGTATTTTATTTAAATAAGCTTTACTTAAGCACGCAAACGTGTACGCTTCATCATGGCAAACTTGGCTTTGATGTTATAGTTTTGCAGCTTCCATTTCGCATTGTTAAAACAAGCGGAAAAAAATTAAATGAAATTGTAAAAAAAAAATATAAAAAAAAACAAAAGCAGAAGCAAAAGCAAAAATAAAACAAAAAAATGCCGCACTACACGCACGCGCATACGTTTCGGTTGCATTCTTTTGATCATGACGATCATCAATAAATTACCGGATTCCTCAAAGTGTTTCGCCGACATGACAGACGTCAGTACGCAATCATGATGTAATTATTGTCAGTCCATCCATTTCCACTGCTATCAGCCAAAACAGTCACACTCATTTCCAACTCCAACAACAACTCAAAAAGAGTAAACTACAAACAGTTGGGCAGCTCATCTCATTCACCCGTGCCCGGTTGTGTAGATCAGTGTACTTAGTAGATCAGTGTAGAAAAATTTGTTTACGCGGCATACCTGGGTTCTGCTTTGAAGACGCAACACTAACGCGTTATTTACAGCAGCTAAGTGATTGTTACTCTTGTTGTCATTGTTGTTATTAGTGTTGTTGTAGATACATAACATATAGTATATACTCTTCCTTGACTGGTTCGTTCCATGTACTCGCACAGTTTTACTATATTTTTATTTGGTTTTTATCATTTGGAAATCTTAACTTGCACCAAAATTACTTTTCTGTCGAACAAGTTCCGCACTTGCCACATTTCCACTGCGTACTGCTTTTATACTTCGCCCCGTTACAGTTCGGGTGCGGATGTAAACAATGTTGCATGTGCAGGGCTTGTTCTGTTGCATGTGGCATGCAACGGAAGTTTGTTTATGGCCACTTTTATGTTTTCGTGTTTACAGTAGATAATCCCAGTATTAAGTTTCAGCTCAATTGCAGCAAATTTATGTTTGCGCCTTGACACCTCACGTCATTGACAAATTCGGCTTTTTACCTAAGAATTTTAAAACTGTTTTTTTTTTGTTTTTTTTTTGTCAATTTGAAGTTACAAATATAAAGTACTCTTATTTAAAATGTTCAAAATAAATAATTGTGTTATTAAAGAGAGAGAAAACATAATCCCAATAAGTACAAAAATCAATAAAATTGTGGAAAAATAATATTAATTGAAAACAGACTTTAAGTATGGCTTTGATGAGTTCCGACTTTAAATTTGATCAGTCGTAATTTAATTAGAGTATCTGGGTAGTGTGATAATCAGCACTTTGCATTGATTTCATAATTGATTTTTGGTTTTTGAAATCATAAAAATCAATATTCATTAATATAATGAAGCGAAAACGTGCTAATTGATTTAAATTTATTGAAAAAAGAGAAAAATTTGTTTTAACAATAAGAAATGAGATTTCGATTTCTATAATCATAAAACTGTAGATACAACTGTGGAACGAGACAATTACAGTTCAGTTACCGGATAAAAATATATAAAATAATATAATTTTATACTATTATCAACCAATTGCACAGCAACCATTTAACACTACTATACATTTTAAACTGGTGGCAACAGTGCATCTATTTTCAGTCTAATGGCTGTTGATCTTATTTATTTTATGTTGAAGCTATTTGACTTTTACTCTTTCTTAACTCAAGGTATTTTCAAAACCCCTCTTACGCCTTGACTAGATTATTGTTTATTACTTCATTGGATTAAACAATAATTGACCTCAGATGTGCATACCTCCCTGAGGAGCCTGTAACCATTCTGAGATTTGATACCGCAGTGTTGGTAAGTCTGTCAGTTTTCGCAAATAATTTCAGCATTTGCGAATTAATAATGCCACAATTAATAAAAATGGCTACCACGAGAAAGTTATCGAAAGTGCCCTAAAACAGTTGACATTTTAATAAGATTTTACATGATCCTAGAGAATACACGTCAACGACTGTAATAATCTCATTAGTCATCAGAGGAATGATCCTAGAGAATACACGTCAACGACTGTAATAATCTCAGCAGCCATCAGTAATGAGTTATTTTAAGGTCAAGAGTTACACTAAAACTACCAAAGAGGCGATATGTCTAAAAACCTTTCTTCATAAATGAATAAGAAATCCGCTGATTCACATTAATGCAACATGCGATTCGTCTGTCAACCGACTCAGAGATATAGAGTGCACAAAGACTACACATTGAAGTTTCGGAATGAATTTGAAGAATTTAATTACTTTTCACTAATTTTTTTTTAATTTGTTGAAGAAAATTTCATAAAAATATTCTGTATATGTTGATTTGTTTATTCGAACTCCACCGTATCCCTAAATATTTTACAAATATCCCTGGTCCTGTCAAATCTCAAAATCGACCGGTTTTAAACTGGACAAGAAAAGTACCAGTCAGCTTCTTCAACTATTGACACAACCTGCTTGAGTACTAAGGTTTCGGTCACTAACGGGTCACTGCGTACTAGGAAACTTTCGGTCACTAACGAGTCACTGCGTACTAAGAAGAGAAGATATGAAACTTGGTGTAACCTATAATGACTTTTGTCGAAATTGGGGCTTAGTGTATAAGAAAAAAATTGTAGTTCACTTTATGTGTCAGCGCATTGATTAGGAGAAGATTTAAAATTTTTGGAAACGTGGCCAAGTTTAGCGAGTTTTCAGGTTGGTTCACTTTCACTTAAATAGAGTAGATGTGCCTTTGTAAGTTGTTCATACTTTCCATCCAGAATGCGTGAAAAAAAACGTTAATTCATATTTAATACCATCAATAATTTCTAATACGTAACCTTACCCAACCTAATCTAATTCAAAGGAAGGTATGCTGGGCTTCATAGTATATTTCTATAAAATATCTGAATTACTTATTATCAAAATTCAATGGACCTCTTATTGCCGTGATGTACCTAAATGGTCAAACACATTATTGTGTGTAAAAGTACTTTAGGCACTAACTCGCATTTGATCAAGTAAAGAAGAAAAGAGTATATAAAAACAATTAATTGAAAAAAATCCATTACGGGTTATGTGAAATTATCAGAAATATTAAAAACATTTAAGATATTTTTAATAAATATTAATACTAATAATAATATTGTTATTAATAATTTAAATAAATATTAGATATTAATATTAATAATAATATTGTTATTAATATTATTTATTAATATTAATAATTTAATAATATATTATTAAATATTTTATTTAAAAAGATATTTTAAAAAGATTTTGGATATTTCAGATCATTTGGATCATTTGCAAACCTTATTTAAATATTTGGCTGGCACGCAATGTTAATAATAATATTATTGTTAATATTCTTATTAATATTAATAATTTAATATT
>NC_051846.1:42061229-42068535 GCF_002237135.1 Teleopsis dalmanni
ACGGTTGAATCATTTATCTAATATATACCCATCCAAAAGTGGACAAGTGACTAAAACCGAGACCGGAATATTTACATATAATATAGCAATAAGACTGCAATCTGTCTCGAAGTAGTCTTTATTTGAAACAACTAATATATCTACCCACGTCACATTTAGAATGAAAAGAATTACTAACCACCAAATCAAATTATTCAACACAACAGCTTCACAATTACACACTAAAATATGTTTATTTGGATGTATTTTTCGCACATTTTCGAAGAACAAAAGCCCTGAAAATTTTATCTAGCCATAGTTATAGTAATTCATTCATTAATTTCTTAGGCCTATAAAATCTAGCTGGAGCTTTCTCTACAAAACAGTCAATAGTACTTATTTTGTAAGTAACATACAAATTTACAGTGACCTTAAGATGTCTCCTGTAGAACGCATAATGTATCAAATTTCATACCATTCTCAGAAAAATAAAATGGAGAACACGGAATATGTCTTCCTCATGTAATAATCCAGCCGTGGTACATATTTCCAAAAAATCATTAGGCAGTTATCACAAGATTTGAAAACAAACAGTGAACTAACGAACTGTATGACTTGACCAAGTGTTTTTTACGTAATTAGCTGTCTTGTTGGCTCAATACCACGGTGTTTTAAACACATTCAATTGAAATTCCAAGGAATTTCCGCCAGTGCAAATGTAGTTATGTGGTTACTTCCACAAAGGATCGAGGCCCACCCATACCTATGCTTATCTTTGTGTCACAGCTCCCGGTGTGAAACTGCAGCTCAACTTCGAATAAAAGTAAATAAATATAATCAATACAGTCACCATTTCACTGCGAACCTTAATTGGTCAGAACAGCTGAAGCTGCGGGCACTGAACCCCGTGGTGCTAGATATATACCTTTGGTAGGGTGAAGCAAGTGAAAACTCTCTACACTAAACTGTATTTTTTGTTTAGTATTTATATGTTATTATTTATAACATATATAACATAATAGTTAGCAATCATCTACAAATGGTTCAACGTCATAAACAGCTAAATTTTCAGTTCTTTAGAGTTCTTAGAGTTCTTTTGCATACTTAAAATGCGAAAAGTTGCTTAAAGCAAACGGTTGTGTACATATGTGCTTAAATGGTATACAAACAGATAAAGAGCAATGTTAAAAACAGTAATTCCAATAATATTATGTTATTCGGAACTATATAAATATGTAAATTTTTGAAACATTGACTGTAGTAGAACCTTGAATACATGCATACCTTACCGTAGGACCTTTTATTGGAGCATATAATATATTAAATTTCCATTGAGATATATAAATATATAAACGCACAAATTGACATGCCGATAATCTAATAAATTTTGTATCATCGAAGTAATGTAACTCATCCACAACAGTCATTCTTTTAATAGTGTATATATTTGTTGTGTATTAATTATTAAATCAATTAAATATATCCGTCCTAAATCTAACTGATCTGCAACATTTAAAGCATAAAATACTTAAGTAAATTCTAAAAATGAGTATTATGTATTCTAAATTTTCAGCAAACTAGTCATCATTTTCAAATTTATATGACAATCACATCACTCAATCTCTCAGCATTTATCTTGTTTTATAATAATCACCAAAAACCTATAAGATGTAAATAATTTGTTGAACCAAACCAATTTATATATATAAGAAATTTCATCTTAAACTTTGAGCCTTCATCTGCAATTTGATGTCAAAAAATAAACAAATTTTGACGGCTTTTAAATGGGTCGTGTGAATTGATGATTAACATTAACGCACTTTATTAGTCGAATTTATTAACAGCCGCTTAAAAGTAAACCAAACAAACCAAACATATCACTTAAAATATTACACATGTATGTACATGTGTATACATGTATATGAACCGTAAAACATAAACATATTTCTTAACCTAACAACCTAACAGCCTAACTTCATACTAAATTCTTTATTGCCGCTTACGTACTACGCCTCCTCCTTTCGGCTTCTGTAAGTTACAAATGTGAGTCTTGCGCTATTTCCTGTTGTAAATGTGCTTGTAGTTGGCATTGAAGTTGACTGCTGTAGATACATTATTTTATTTGTAGTTGTGCTGATAATGATGATGGTTTATAATTTATTCATCTTTAAAGGCACCGTTGGAAATATAATATAGATAAATATACAAACAGATAGCGGTGTACACTACACTTGTGAAATTTATAAGAACAGTCAAATGGAAATAAAAAGGAAACGACTTACTGTGATATTAAATATTTCTAAGTATACCATAATCTTAATTTCTACTTTGTTATTACAGGGTGCATTTTTCTTTTATTTGTTCCACTGATATTTGTAGACTTTAACTTCCTGGTCAAAAATCAATATGTATTTTGCCAAACATAGCCAATAAATCATCATAAATTTGTTAAGTAGTTTCACTTATCTTCCACCTTATTAATAAAGTACATATAATAGGGATTAGTATTTCTAGATAAGGATTTTAAAATATAAATATATACTGTAAACAATATATACAGCTCCCTGAAAAAACATTTAAAATGTAACATATTTAATTTATATTAATATTTTCCACTTCCGTCTTCAATAGATTCTTAGATTTATCAATATTTAAAATCGTAAACAATATTATTTGCGAGTATATTATTCCTGAAACACTTTTTTGAACAACAAAAGCACTTTTATAAAATTTTGTAAATATCGTATTGTGAAATAGATTTAGTTTAAAATTAGTTTTCATTTTGATACAATATCAATCTAATATCTTAACTATATATCTTTACATATAAAAAATTTGAATTGGTTAGGCAAAAACTATTCGGCGATTTTCCATATTCAGCGATTGATACTGAAATCTACTCCATCAGAAATGTACCTATAGTTACATCTTGCAAATTTTTGTTTTTATTTTACAGACTTTATATTATTGATTATATTATTTAGATTGTTGGTTTGTGGTAGTAACAAAACACAGAAGAAATACTTAAAATAAAATAATATTGACACAATACTGAAATAAAATTGTGGGATATATGAAATACATAAAATTGATTAAATTGATTGATTTGTTAAAATCAAAAATTCATATCATATAATTAGTATGTTATATCCTATATATGTCAGATATAACACATACATATATAAATTAATGAACAATAAGTTGTTTGATTACAAAATTTATTTTTAATATTATAATATAATAATTATTATTTATATGTAAATTTTAATACATAATACAAAATTTTAATTTCGATCTTTCAAGTACTCTTTTCAAAGCATATGAAGACTATTTACTATTAAGCAAATTTGCCGTTTAATATCTTCGTCGAGGTAGTAAAAACTCGTTCAATGTAAACGTGTATCTGACCTTTTTGATCAATGTTTAAATTTATTTTATTTAAATTTAAATTAATTAAATAAATTTAACTAACTAAAAAAATATTAATTTAAAATGTTTATGTTGATTTAAACCAGTGGCTCTGCACAATGGACCACTATGATAAATTTGATTTAGTAGAGACCACAAAGTTTAAGAATAATAAACTGTATGATTATTTTAATATGATTTATGCATCTCTGGTATAACGTATAATAAATTTTATAAATGTATAGGTAGATTGTATAGGCTATAAAATAGATATAATATTACTTGGAAATTTTTGTGCCTGTGCCTATTTTCTAATAAGTAAGGTCTCCCTTAAATTTATCCCTGTTAAATTTATTCTTCTTCTTCGTTTTTAACACTAAAGTCCAGTGTGAATCTTGGCCTTCCTTAAATTTGATTCACGGACCATTTTTAACCATCTCGCGGATCACCCAAAATCCGCGGATCATCGGTTCGGAACTACTGACTTAAAGAAACAAGCAAAAACAGACCTTGAAAACAAAACTATCATTTATTTTTGCAAAAATTTTATTATAGCTATTTAATCATATGTGGAAACTCTCTCCTAAATGTATCGACTACCAATTTAGAAAATCGATGACTACACTTGCCTGTCTATTCATTCACATTATTGAATATTTTATAAACATGAATAAGTATCTTATTGAATTTAGTAGCCTATATTTTAATATATATTTATTAAGAAAATAATATTTAATGATTAATTTAAAAAGACATATCTAATTACTATGTTAATAAGTAAAATAAACAAAGGCTAAAATAATGTCAAAGTAAAATCAAAGTGCGTTTCTGATACCATGATTCCAGAACAAATTTCATCTGTTTTGAATACAACATAACCAAACTAAAACATATAAACTAAATATTTTAATATAAATTGTTTTTATAAAATCATAAATTTCTAAATATTATAAAAGCACCCTGTAAGGTACCGCGATTAACTTAGCTAGAAATATTTTTGGTGGTAACTTTTCTCTTCTGTCTAAATGCATACGTATGCTGGAAAATGGTGAGGAAAGATATGAACATAAATTCAAGCTAATAGGAATTATGGGACGCCTGTCTACTTAACATTGTTTTTGTTTCTATTCCGATTTCTGCCACTATAACCGTAATTTGTGTAGCTTTACTTTTAATTTTGGTAGAATTTTCCATCAATATTGTGTACGTAAGTTGAAATTCTGTGTTGGTGTAATGTGACGCGCCTTGACGTTGAGCCTGCTGATTAGTAGCTGGCTGCTTTTAAATATGTTGTTTTTGTTTTTGTAAGCTTTTAGAGAAAATCCTGACAAAAAAGCGTTGAGGTGAAGCTATAATCCTGCTTGATTTCCAGTACATTAATTTGCTGGTGTTGCTTTCCACCACATAAGTGATGTGCAATTTCGTAGTATCAAGTAGCAATTTCCTCAACAAGGAAACTAAGAAAACTTATCATATGTTAAGACGTTTTTGTGTGGGTAAGAAAATAAATTGTTTTAAATTTAAATTTAAATGAGAGCATTTAATGATATAATATATAAAATACATAAAATGGTTTTTAAGAAAATATAAATTTAGCACTAAATCTATTTTTAGAGTGAATGATTTAGAATTTCTTTTAAAACTAAAAATAGATGAAAAATGAGAAATCTATTCTGTTTTTGTTGCTTAACTAAACAAAAACAAAAGATACACTTAATGTATAGAGAATATAAAGGTCAGAGTGTGAGAAATAAAACTCTACTTTGTAACCAAATAATTAAATCTTAACTACGTTACGGGTTTGTTATTCCAAATTACGGCAATTGTACTGCAGCCAGCATCACAAAATTCCAAACTTATCAAAATAGGAGTATTGTACTGAAACGTGTGCTAAAAGTTTCATGATACATAAGAAATAAAGATATATAGAATTGAAGATTTGAGAGTCTAAAGTTTGCAAATGTATATGAAGGACAAAGCGCTGAATTTGTTCGATTCTGTGGAAGTGCAGACTAATTTATAATTATACTCTCTCTAATCAAATGCAATATATATTCCGTCAGGAAAATGTACTGTACTTCAAACATTACTTCTACCAAATCATCTCAACAACTTATTATCAGATATATTATCAGATATTATTCCTAACTTAATATTAGGAATTCTCCTGATGAAGTTATTATTGAATTAAACTGCTTTAGGCACTAACTCGCTAAGCAAGTTTTATCAAGTATTATTTTTATTAAGTCAAATTTTATTTAGTTCGATTTGGTGACGTTAGCTAGCCCTTTTGTTGCTCTTGCTCACGTTTTTGTTACTGTTATATAAAACATCGTTTCAGCGTCCATTTTCGCTACTTAGGTTTGTTGCTTTTAGTGATGTTAGCCAGCACTTTTACTTGTTTGTGAAGCTATTTGTTCTTCTGTTTATTTTTCATACATTTGATATTATTTGCCCGTTTTCTAACATACATTGTGACCGAAAAGTTTTCGGGAAATTTTAAATAAAACGCAAAATTCTTAATCTTCATCAATATTTATTTTATCTCCTTCAAAATATGCTCCATTAGAAGCGATACACAAATGCCAACGTTTCTTCAATCATCAAACAATTTTTATAGGCGCTTTCCGGTATGGCTTTGAGTTCCCTCTGCGAATTCTGTTTTACGTCTTCTATGGATTCAAAACGCGTTCCTCTGAGTGGTAATTTGAGGTTGGGAAACAGGAAAAAGTCACACGGTGCAAGATCAGGTGAATACGGTGGCTGTTCGATGGTATTTATTGAATGTTTGGCCTTAAAATCGTTGATAATGTTGAACAAATTGAGGTGAATCGGAACAAGCCGGGCGTTGACACGTCGCATACACAAATTGTCCACCAAAATCAAACGAGCCATCTCACGACCGATGCCTAGCTCTCGTGCTATCTCTCTAACACTCACATGAGGATTTTTGAACACGATTTCCTTTGCCTTTTCAATGTTTTCGTCGGTGGTAGAGGTCGAAGGTCGTCCAGAACGCGGCATGTCTTCGACGGTCGTACGACAGTCCTGAAAGGCTTTGTACCACTCATAAACTTGAGTTTTCGATAAAACTGATTCCCCATAAGCCTTTTGTAGCATTCGCAACGATTCTGCACACGAAATTTCGTTCGAAAAACAAAATTTGATGCAAACTCTTTGTTCAATATTTTTTTCCATTGTTTTTTTCGCAACGCACTACTGAGGTGAACTGGTTTCAACAGCTGCCGTAAACGAACTGTCTGACAGATGGCTCATTTTTGGCATAGTAATAAAGAAGTGCGCCAAACTACATAATTAAAATCGAAAATATACAGCGCGCGAATTTTAAATGAGAATATCCGAAAACCTTTCGGTCTTAATGTATACCATATATACATATAAATTTGGATTAATATAGACTGTAAATACTTAATCAAAATAGTAAGATATCTAAAAGCTTCTTACCTTCTTACCTGTGTATGTCATACAATTGCTTTGAATTGCAACCAGTACCTTCATCTGACATTCCATCAACCAATTGAGTTTGAGAATCGTTGTTTATCTTTTTATAACAATTTTATTGTAAACATTAGTGATCATATAACATTTGTCAAATTTATTCCCATCTGTGTATGTTTTACGAAAATGAATCCAGTATCTTCATCCGGTTTTCAGTGACCCCAAGAAGATTAAGAGTTCTTCTTCTTCTTTATATGCCAATTCCATTGTCAGTGTTAGTGTTAATGAAACCCTTTTAAAGTAACATTTGTTGTTGTCTTTCAACCTATCCATGTTCAACGATTTTCTGAAAATGCATGCAGTACCTTCATCCAGCTTTCAGTGAACACAATGAGAATGGCTGGCCTTCTGCTTCTTCATATGCCATTTCGACTAGAAATGCTTGAAAGTGTTTGATGAA
>NC_051846.1:42068635-42072441 GCF_002237135.1 Teleopsis dalmanni
GAAATGAAAGTATTTCAAATTAGAAATAGTTAACTTAAGCAATGATAAAGTACTTTTGAGTTTAAATAATTTTGCCAACCGACTCTGTTTTTCTATTTTTTAACCAAATTTATAAAAAACGTTATAGTCTAAATTTAATTTGTGACTAAAATCCTTCTCTAAATTTGCATTAAATTCGGTTATGTGCACATTGGCATAAATTATATTCACACAGCGACGAACGAAATCATTCAATTTTTTCGTTTTCGCTGAGTTAATTCACGTGGCAAAAATTGTTTACAATACAGATAATTTGCGCTTTTCTTGCATTTCATTCAACCATATTTATATACTTTAAATAAATTTAACAAATCTATTTGATACATAAATTTGCTATATGCTATTTTTGGGAATAATACAAAATGTTTTGCATTAGCGTAAAGTGATACACTCGCATATGGCTTACTAATATTTTGCATATCCTGCGGCGAAGCGCTTAAATCTGCACGGTAGGAGAACACACGGCGTAAGATACTCATACATGGTAAACTGTGCAATATGATATGGAACATTATTAACGCCATAGGGAAAAGTTGGATGGATTTTTATAATATAAAGCATCTACTTCACTTGTGTGTTTTTTTCTATAGACATATATTTTTATCAAGAATTTAAATTATATTTCGTACAAAACTTGAATTTAATGTTTTTTTAAGTGAAGTTTTAATATTTTAAATGCTTTCATCTTATAATATAAAACTAATTAGTTATTATATATTTTATAAATAAAATGAATATTGATATTTTGCTATATTTAGTAATATTTTAGTAAAAAAATAATAAAGTATTAAATTTAAATCTCATAGAAATCCTTTTATGGATGTACATGCATTTTCGGTAAATTATTTATATTTGAAAGGAAATATTCCTTATGTTTTTTAGACATATAAACTGATTTTGAAACAACCTAATTGTATGAATTGTAGATTTACATATCTACTTAGTAGAGTTACTTTACAATTTGAAAAAGCATTCTACATACTTTAAAAGTTTTAGTCAATCTTTTCAGCCTATTAATCCATAAGATCTATGGATGGTTATATTTTTAAGAAATTGTACTATTTTGATTAATTTAAATTTGATAAATTCAAATATCTTTAAATCGTTTTACCTTCTTGCTGAAAAAAGCAACTACCAAGAATTTAGCAAAATGAATTATCATACATAAAGTAGTTATTGGAGTTAGTACATTCACTTGCCGCATTTTGAGGTTATGCTTTATTGCTAATAGAACTGCATATATCTCGTTTTTCTCGTTATTTTCGGACTGCTCCTGGGCTGAGACATTTTTAATATCTAACATCTAATCAGCATAAGTTTTATAACATATTGTAAAATTAAAAGCGTATATTAAAAAAAATTCTAACTAATTTATATTTTTAAAAATTTTCTTTGGTAGACTCTCTTTTATGAAATTACTAAATATAAAAATATTTAATGCTACCATTATCATCACCATTAAAAGCTCAACCATAAAAAGCTATAAAATAGAAAAAGTGAAGTCTAATTACTTATAAAACTAACTCTAAAGCAGATAACTCTTCATTGGAAGTGCGTCTTTTGCCTAAGCATCTTCTTCATATAATAACAGCAATAGTGCTTCCTCAATTTGATCAGTCCAGCTGACCACAGTCTACCTTTTTTGTACCATTTCTTCGACTGACGATCAAACACCTTCTCCTTTCCGGGGTATTGGCATTCATCCTTACCACATGACCAAGTCAGCGAAGCCGTTAGAGGTTACTTCGCTATATAATGTCGTGATAACACTCGTACAATTTACCACATTCATGTACAAAACATGATATTTGTCGTCATGTCAGAAAGCCCTATAGATCTTACGAAGAACTCTTGTCTATTTCCATTTTGCTTTATCATTCTGTGTTAGTGTCCATACTTCTGTGTCATACAAAAACACTTACAGGATAAGCGTCAGTTTGGTCAGTCGAGAGACAGTTTCATATTCTAACTGCTTGTCGAATCCATAGTAGCACTTATTTGCAATAGTAATTCTTTGTCTCATCTCCAGACTGAGAGTTTATTTTCTTTTAAGTTTAGTTTAAATATTTATTTTAATGTTTAAATGAATTCTTTATCTATTTTCTTAAATACATGACGATAGAAATGTTACGTTATGATCTACTGAGCCTTTTAATTAAAATTGATTTTAGCAAAATGATGTTTAGCCAGCGTCTATTTGAATGGATTTAATTTAATGTTTCTAAATGTGTAACCAATTGTCGATAATATAAAATTATACGTAAGATTTAATAAAATTTAATAATTAATAAGTATGTTCTACCAGAGTTCAGTTTTAGCACTTATTAAGAAATTAAGGTTATGAGTGATAATTAGTTCATATAAAACAATTGTGAAATATTTTCTCTTTTAATCAGAACATGATTTTAACATAATTCTACACATATGGATTTATAAAAATAATACACAAATAATATGTTTGATATTAAAATTTGCTCATGAAATAGACACAAGACTTATAATTACACGTAATGCGTATTTTTCGCTCGTTAAATAAGTGCTTTTCGTAGTTCAAAATATAAATAAAGTTTTTGCATGTTTGCATACTTAATCATACCCTGGAAACATTAATTATACGACAAAGTAGAGTCACCTGATTTTTGGTGAACATATTCATGTGCACATCTATGGTAATATCTCTTGTTTGCATGTTTTATGATGTATGTCGGAAAATGTTAAAATGAGGTAAAAGTATTTTTTGTAGACTACATGTTCACTTATAATATGAGGCTTAACTAGAGACTGCCTCTGTCTCTAAATATCTCATGCACCTGTTCACATCAAATATGTTGTATGTATAATGCACCCTTAAGTGTATTATAATAATTGTAGCATGATACACAGATACAAGAATAGTAAATATGATAATGAAGTGTCTACAAGTAAAGCCACTTTTGTCATCATAATCATCAAAACTAAATAGAGCAAATGAAGGCAACTTCTACTCGTTTATCTACCCGCCCAAAGGTAGAATATTTCACATTTCAGCAAAAATATGCTATTATTCTTGCTAATATGAATATGTTATGCTAATGATTAAATTGTGTTCTGCAAATATTTCTAATCGGTTTACGTATATATTGCACATATTTATGTAAAATATTTAAACTAAAGTAAACTGTTCCGATTTTTAATAGCAAATGAAATTAAATAATAAGTAGTGAATACCATAAAACAAGAGTAATGACAATCAATTCCATATATTATATGTATATAGGATATTACACATTTTTATACATATAACTATGTAACATATATATTCTGTGTTGACATTAATCTTTTTATATATTAATTATATTATATTATTAGTTTCCTTATGTATTTATATCAATGCTGTTAAGAAAGGATATTGCATCAATGTTATCTAAACTAAGAACATAAACCAGAAGTAGCTGGAATTTTGAAATAAACAAGACTTTGGAAGGATTATGGATCTTTTAACTTTAATACTCCGTTGGGCACATGTTTTGATGATCAAAAAGGGGCTCATGAATCTGGCCAAACGCATATGTCTTTTCATGCATTTAATGAGTTAATGCATAAATATACGATTCACATTTATTTTATTGGTTTAGTAATAATATGATAATATGGAAAAATGAAATAAAAAATTAATATTAATTATCAGAAGAGATATATTCAAAAAATACAAACTTTCCGCAATGAGATACTTTATTTACCATAAACTAATGGAAATTGTCTTGCATTATAGTGTAATATTAATTTCA
>NC_051846.1:42072541-42092876 GCF_002237135.1 Teleopsis dalmanni
TTTAATGAACTAATTAAAAACGTAAAATAATGCATACGTACGAGTAAATATAAAAAGAAAATATTTTAACAAAAAAAAGTAATTTAACAAAAAATATATAAAATTTTAATACGGAAAATATATTTCAAAAAAAAAGAAAAAAACATAAACATAGTATATAACATTTACGTTTCGAATTAAAACAGAAAATCTCAATAAATATATATATATAGATATATATATACATAAATATATATATGTATATGTATATGCAGAAATTAAAATATTTAAACAATAAATTAAAAACCTTTAATATATGTAAAAAATAAAAATGTAATTGAAGAAAATAATTTGCGAAATAAACACTTATATTTAATGTAAAAAACTCAGTGTTTTTATATTCATATTTACATATTATCAAGATACTTTTATAGCATTAAAGCATTTACAAATAAAGCATAGGAAAGGTTTTGTTTCTGATTATATGTGCAGGTAGTCAAAGGTATGAGGCGAAAAATAAAATTCAATTTTTATAATTATTTAATGAAATAGTTTAATCTTTAAAATCAATGACCTTTAATCTAAATTGTAGAAAGTGAAGTTCTTAGATAATTTATGCATAATCGAAAAACTTCAATAGATAATTTGTTTCTATCACATATATTCATTTATAGTCCATACATGCTCTACTCGTCTCATAGTTTGCATTTTAAAATGCTTTTACTATCACTAATTCCATGGATGTGATATTAAAATTTTATATTGTTAAGAGATATATATACAAAGAAGCATAAATAAAGTTTTTTATATATTGAAAGGTGGAAGTCCTATCTTTGAAATAAAGACTACACAAGTAACAACTTAAACTGTTCTTAGCCAGACAGACAGAGCTACTTCTAACGAGAAGCCTATAAAAATAATTTTTTAGGTGTGTGTGATTTTACTCCTATTCGGCTTATACTCCTCAGAAGTCATCTAAATAAGTTTATTAGAAATGTTATCAAAGCAGAAACATGCAGTTATGAACGCTCCTAAAATATTTATGCAAGGATGTACTTTAGAAATCTATAGAAATACTAAAAAGAAATCAAAGAGTTATTAAAAAGATTTAAAACATTAATATACTTTTTTATGTATATTTTTCTTTCAATAACTTGATACTATATATTATAATTTTAATATATAACGATGTAAGTTATATGATATATAATTTGTAACTATTTTGTACAATTTTGACATATAATTATGTTTTAATTACTTTCAACCTTTAATTTTTTAAAATTTTCTTTTATTATTGTTTTATTATTATTACTTTGTGTCAAATACATAGGTTGGGTACTAACCCAAAATTACAAAATTTCTCGAATTACCAATTCGAGGTGCATCAAAGCTGACACAGACTTATTGGTTTTTGTAATACCATATAAAGTTGAATTTCTATGTAGATACTGTAGTAGGTTTCTGATGAAATTTGATAAATGAATACTAAGACAAAGCTACCTTGCATTGTTTCTTTTGATTTTTTTAGATGTGGTTTTAGATCAGATCTTACTGGGATTTGTTCCCAGACTCTGTGTTCTAGTATAGTCTCAGAATGTAATCGGACCGCACTGATTGCAGTGATTGACATTATATGACAAAAAATTGTGATATTGCGCCCACATACGGAGAAAAACCAATTTATGTTTTATGTTTGTGAATAATTAAATATAATGCATCTCTAAAACAGCATAAAATCCAAAAGGTAGGCCTTCAAGCTTCTAAAATAGTGAATAGGTATTCGGACTCCTTATGAAGTTCTATGTTATTGCACTCAGAATAAAGAATAAATTGGTTCATCGGTTTTTTAGCTGATAAAAGTAATACTAACTTAATTAAATTTGAGTATAGTACAAAAATCGAATAAATTTTTTTTTTATTTTTGTATTTTGATTATGGTACAAAAGTCGAACAAATTTCTCTTTTTTCGATTTTGTTGACACATAGGTATATATCAGACCCATATTAAATTTATATTTTTAGCTAATATGTGTTTTAATGTGTTTAATGATTTTTTATTAAAGTATTCAGGTAGTCTCCATTGCGAAGATTAGGCTTTGGTTTTGATATCATAGGCAATGCACTAATCTCTCGTTATCAATTATAACTGCTTTAAATAGTTTAAGAAGTTATTACCTTCATTCAGTAATTTTTTATCAATATCCACTTCTTGTCGAAATTCAATTATTTTAAAATAAACTATTTTGCTGGAGAACTTATATCCAAAATTACTGTACGTCAAGCAAACGACAGAACGAAAATGATAGTAACAACTTTAATAGGGCTTCGGAAATTTTCCAGAATCCTTTTCAACACATATTCGACATTATAACAGATTGTTATTCCTCTTTGATGTCCAATATATCATTATCTTCAATGGGTTCATTACATTCTTTAAATTTTTTTTTTTAAACAACTTTTTTCTCATCTTTACAACTGCAAGCCAGCCTTGCATTTAATATCCATAATCAATCTCTTTGCAATTTTTTGGATAATCAAATCACCAAGGTTATTTTTATTTGTGTTTATAGTTGTTTATAATTTTTAATTTAAAAATACTCCTTTCTCTCTGAATCATAGATAGTCAGATCGAAACAAAAACCGAACGCTTCACGAGTAAGCTTCAAAATAATAGTAGAAGATCCTATTTAAAATATAAACTTCAAAATATCATACAGGACAAGTACAAAGCTTTGTGATCTATTTTAGCTGCCTATACTACCTTTGAGTTCTTTAATTTTCTCTTAAAAGCTTATTTGTATATAACTTAATATACAAGAGAGAAAAAGAGCAGCTCAGACTGATTGGGATAATACAATTGCTTGCAAACAAGCTAAAGAATGCATATCGAATCGATCAAAAGCCAGAACTAGGGAACTACTAATGCTGAACAGATATGGCATCCGACTTGTCAAACCTAGTTATTACTAGAGACGAAAGTTGCAGACTTTGTTAAAAAGAAAAGGAATATGCAGAACACATTCTATTCCACTGTTATAATCTCGTCAAACTTAGACACGATACTTATTAAGTACCTATCCACTTATAACAAAATTAGACAACATCTCTCCAAAGGAAATAATGACGTTCTTAACTGCTACTAGTCTATGGAACTAAAGTGGGTGTGTCGCAATAATCCTCAAAGAATACAATGACGTGGTGACAAATTCCCAGTTCTTTTAAAATCTAATCTCTAGTCTAATCTAATAGAGAAAGTTGTAAATTTGGGAGATTACAATAAAAGCACTTCGTCATATGCACCACTGTTAACATATTACCTTTTCAAGTGTCGTATATATTGTATTATTTAAAGGTTGAAATGAAACACATCACACTAGATGAAGTACAATACGAGTATGTATTTCGTAGTATCATGTTTTAAATAAGTTTTATACTACATTTGGATTTCTTGATTTGTTTAAGCTTCTGGATAATTTTTTTATTGATTATGTGCAATAATTGACATTAAAAATATTTTTCTTGCATTTTTGCGTATTAAAACTAAATCTCATAATCTGAAGCCAAATACAAAACGTTGTATTCATTTCACTATTTGAAATATGCTCACAACAATTTTAATGCATGCAGTTTAGGTTGTTATCAGGCATGCAAATATTTTGATACATATTTGATGTCGAAATCCAGCTAAACAGCAAAGCAAATTCAAATATTTTGCCAAAGTTATGAGGATTAAAATTTTGACAATTCGGCGATTATGCCAAAAAGTTAAATTATTTTGCGCACAAGCAAGCCACAAAAATATCATAAACCGAATAATTAAGTTATTTGGTGAGTCAAATGATTTGCATATTTGCTAATATATAGTAAATATTTAGAGAAGTGAAATGGTATCACAAATAAACTACAGATAGTTTGTCCAAAATATAAAAAAATATCGATTCGATTCGTTTATATTCAAATCAGGTGAAAAAAAATAATAAAGCAATAAGTTAATACTTACTTTTGATACTACAATATAGATTATTTAGGAACAAAAATAAAGAATAAAAATATTAATTATAGTAACTAATATCTAATAAGGAATTAACTCCAAATTTATAAACGTATTTTATATGCTGAAGTTTGATGAGATGTTTAGCCAGGTTTTGCTTATGAATTATGATTATTCATTGATGAAAGTGTTTTAGCGCTATAATTTCCATTGCTATATTAATGCAATCATTATCTGAGTACTACTATACTCATATATTCTTATTCCAGTGATTTTCTATTCAGAATAAATGCAGTCTTATGAACTAAATCAACAAGTAATCTAGTAAGGCTGTTGTATACACCCAGTCCCAACAAAAAAATCCGTACTACTAAAAAATACGAATTTCATCTCTACGCAGGGATTTCCTTAAATGGTATTCTATGTATAAAATTTTTTTTTATTTTGAAGTCCTCTTAGTTTGCACTCAGTTTTAGCATTGTGACATAACAGTTGCTAAAATCACACTGTACAGAATTGTTTTATTGAAGTCAAATTAAAAAACATGCCTAAAGGAAAGCAACTTATCGTTAAGAAAAAGCAAGAATTATTGTACTAGCTGAATAAAATATGGTTATTAGCCCAAGTACCTGTTCAAAAAATATCGTGAGATTGGAGAAATGGTGAAGAAAGAAGGATCGGGGAAGACAAAATGCACCACTGCACGAAAAGATGGTGTGATCATGAGAACGAGCCTCCAGAATCGGTTTAAGAATGCTGCTGAAGTAGCGTCTGAGGAGAAGCAACATTTTGCAAAAGATGTTTCGATTCAAACAATTCAGTCAGCTTAAGGATATGAGCTTTATTGCAAGAACACCTGCAAAAAAACCCCCCCTAAATGGTCGAATGAAAAAAAATTAGTTAAATTGGTATAATAATAAACAAAATTAGCGTAAATCTGAATGATGATGAGTCTAAATTTAACCTCTTTGGATCCAATGGCTTTCGCTGAATGATCATGAATTAAGATCAATCGATTTTAATACTTTAGGTTATGATCAATAAAAAAGTACAAAAATATTCTGACGGTTGTTGTGCCCAGCATTGAATCGATAACTGCGCTCGAGAAAGACCTCATTTTTCATGACGATTCTGAACTCTACATCTGGTGCTCTCTAGTAATAGTTAATAGTAATGAATATTTTTAAACAATAGGTTGCCATTTTGAAATAATAATTGGCCACTAAATCTTTAGATTGGCCAGAAAACTCCTTGACATTAATTCCTTAGAGAATGTCTGGTGACAAAATAAAAAAACGGAAGCCTAAAACTATTGTGGAATTAAGCTTTGGTTCAAAGACATTACAGACGAATATTTAAAGATTTTATATGATTCAATGCCTAATAGGGAAAAATGTGTTATCAAGATTAAAGGTGGAAGTACCAAGTACTCATTTAAATAAATGAAATTAATATTACACTATAATGCAAGACAATTTCCATTAGTTTATGGTAAATAAAGTATATCATTGCGGAAAGTTTGTATTTTTTGAATATATCTCTTCTGATAATTAATATTAATTTTTTATTTCATTTTTCCATATTATCATATTATTACTAAACCAATAAAATAAATGTGAATCGTATATTTATGCATTAATTCATTAAATACATGAAAAGACATATGGGTTTGGCCAGATTCATGAGCCCCTTTTTGATCATCAAAACATGTGCCCAACGGAGTATTAAAGTTAAAAGATCCATAATCCTTCCAAAGTATTCTTTATTTCAAAATTCCAGCTACTTCCGGTTTATATTCTTAGTTTAAATAACATTGATTCAATATCCTTTCTTAACAGCATTGATATAAATACATGAGGAAACTGATAATACAATTAATATATAAAAAGATTAATGTCAACACAGATTATATACATAGTTATGTATATAAAAATGTGTAATATCCTATATACATATAATATATGGAATTGATTGTCATTACTCTTGTTTTATGGTATTCACTACTTATTATTTAATTTCATTTGCTATTAAAAATCGGAACAGTTTACTTTAGTTTAAATATTTTACATAAATATGTGCAATATATACGTAAACCGATTAGAAATATTTGCAGAACACAATTTAATCATTAGCATAACATATTCATATTAGCAAGAATAATAGCATATTTTTGCTGAAATGTGAAATATTCTTCCTTTGGGCGTGTAGATAAACGAGTAGAAGTTGCCTTCATTTGCTCTATTTAGTTTTGATGATTATGATGACAAAAGTGGCTTTACTTGTAGACACTTCATTATCATATTTACTATTCTTGTATCTGTGTATCATGCTACAATTATTATAATACACTTAAGGGTGCATTATACATACAACATATTTGATGTGAACAGGTGCATGAGATATTTAGAGACAGAGGCAGTCTCTAGTTAAGCCTCATATTATAAGTGAACATGTAGTCTACAAAAAATACTTTTACCTCATTTTAACATTTTCCGACATACATCATAAAACATGCAAACAAGAGATATTACCATAGATGTGCACATGAATATGTTCACCAAAAATCAGGTGACTCTACTTTGTCGTATAATTAATGTTTCCAGGGTATGATTAAGTATGCAAACATGCAAAAACTTTATTTATATTTTGAACTACGAAAAGCACTTATTTAACGAGCGAAAAATACGCATTACGTGTAATTATTAGTCTTGTGTCTATTTCATGAGCAAATTTTAATATCAAACATATTATTTGTGTATTATTTTTATAAATCCATATGTGTAGAATTATGTTAAAATCATGTTCTGATTAAAAGAGAAAATATTTCACAATTGCTCTATATGAACTAATTATCACTCATAACCTTAATTTCTTAATAAGTGCTAAAACTGAACTCTAGTAGAACATACTTATTAATTATTAAATTTTATTAATTCTTACGTATAATTTTATAATATCGACAATTGGTTACACATTTAGAAACATTAAATTAAATCCATTCAAATAGACGCTGGCTAAACATCATTTTGCTAAAAACAATTTTAATTAAAAGGCTCTACGTGTTGAACTTCAGTAGATCATAACGTAACATTTCTATCGTCAGGTATTTAAGAAAATAGATAAAGAATTCATTTAAACATTAAAATAAATATTTAAACTAAACATAAAAGAAAATAAAATATCCGTCTGGAGATGAGACAAAGAATTACTATTGCAAATAAGTGCTACTATGGATTCGACAAGCAGTTAGAATATGAAACTGTCTCTCGACTGACTAAACTGACGCTTATCCTCTAAGTGTTTTTGTATAACACAGAAGTATGGACACTAACACAGAATGGTAAAGCAAAATGGAAATAGACAAAAGTTCTTCGTAAGATCTATAGTGCTTTATGACATGACGACAAATATCATATTGTGTACATGAATGTGGTAAACTGTACGAGTGTTATCACGACATTATTAAGCGAAGTAACCTCTAACGGCTTCGCTGACTTGGTCATGTGGTAAGAATGAATGCCAATACCCCGGAAAGGAGAAGGTGTTTGATCGGCAGTCGAAGAAATGGTACAAAAAAGGTAGACTGTAGCTGTTATTATATGAAAAAGATGCTTAGGCAAAAGACGCACTTCCAGTGAAGAGTTATCTGCTTTAGAATTAGTTTTATAAGTAATTAGACTTCACTTTTTCTATTTTATAAATAGAAATTTAAAATGCATGTCATGGTAGCATGTTGAGGTGAAGATTCATGTTGAGGATCGTTGAGCTTTTAATGGTGATGATAATGGTAGCATTAAACATTTTTATATTTAGTAATTTCATAAAAGAGACTCTACCAAAGAAAATTTTTAAAAAATATAAAATAAGAAGGGTTTTTTTCAATATACGCTTTTAATTTTACAATATAGTATAAAACTTATGCTGATTAGATCTTAGATATTAGAAATGTCTCAGCCCAGGAGCAGTCCGAAAATAACGAGAAAAACGAGATATATGCAGTTCTATTAGCAATAAAGCATAACCTCAAAATGCGGCAAGTGAATGTACTAACTCCAATAACTATTTTATGTATGATAATCCCTTTTGCTAAATTCTTGGTAGTTGCTTTCTTCGGCAAGAAGGTCAAACGATTTAAAGTTATTCTTGATCAATACCGTTTCTTGGAATTTAGTAACGTGTTTAATCACTGTCAGCAAAATGTGAAATGTTTAAGTGTTAGACTAAACACAATCACTGTTCACTATAGTAGGTAGGCCCACAAAAAGCCCACTTGAGCCTAAATAATGGCCCATTGTTGCACCACAGGAGTGACGTTGGTATGTGCATCGATCTAGATTAGTATGCATTCAACGCCGGACGAAGGTAACGACTCCCCCATTAAGTAATGGAAAACCAACCTGACAGTTATATAAACTTGACTAAGTCCCTAACATCACAGGATGACAGCTCAGTCAGATCGGTGCGAAAAGGGAATCCTAAGATTTTTAGTCTTCTTCTAGCTAAGGAAGTACACTGACACATGAGATGGAGCACGGTTTCTTCCTCATCCTCAGAGCCACAACCTTGACAAAAGTCATTAAAGATGATCCAGACTCATAGCATGCCTTCCTATTACACAGTGTCCCGTCAGCACAGATACCGTGGTACTAAGCAGGTTCCGTCTTTGTTGAAGTAGCTAACTAGTTCTTTTCGTGTCTAAATTATACCAAGTCATCCTAGAAATCTGACATTGAGGTTCGTCAGCTCAGTATTGCTTGGCTATGCTCGAGTATTTTTATTTAATTGCCAGTTTAACTGTAGCAAGTAGAACGCCTATATGTGAGAAGTTAATGTTAGGGACAACATCACCTGCCTTGACGAGATCGTCTGTCCTACAATTCCCCTGGATATCCCTGTGGCCAGGAACCCAAATAAGTTTGACCCTAACAAACCTAGCTAAGTCATACTGTTCACTATCACTAAACACAAAACTGACAAAATCAATTAACAAATTATAGTATTGTACTCTTTAATTTATGAACAGAAAAAACTCTTTATTGTTTTCTCATCGTTAATATTTTCTGCCAAACCTGCTTAAGGAAATACTTCTCATTGAAATCTCAAAAAATTTAAATTAATCAAAATAATACAATTTTTTAAAAATAATATATAACCATCCATAGATCTAATCATTAATAGGCTGAAAAGATTGACTAAAACTTTTAAAGTATGTAGAATGCTTTTTTAACTTGTAAAGTAGCTCTACTAAGTAGATATGTAAATCTACAATTCATACAATTAGGTTGTTTCAAAATCAGTTCATATGTCTAAAAAACATAACGAATATTTCCTTTCAAATATAAATAATTTACCGAAAATGCATGTATGTACATCCATAATAGGATTTCTATGAGATTTAACTTTAATACTTTATTATTTTTTTACTAAAATATTACTAAATATAGCAAAATACTGTTATTCATTTTATTTATAAAATATATAATAACTAATTAGTTTTATATTATAAGATGAAAGCATTTAAAATATTAAAACTTCACTTAAAAAAACATTAAATTCAAGTTTTGTACGAAATATAATTTAAATTCTTGATAAAAATATATGTCTATAGAAAAAAACACACAAGTGAAGTAGATGCTTTATACTATAAAAATCCATCCAACTTTTCCCTATGGCGTTAATAATATTCCATATCATATTGCAGAGTTTACCATGTATGAGTATCTTACGCCGTGTGTTATCCTACCGTGCAGATTTAAGCGCTTCGCCGCAGGATATGCAAAATATTAGTAAGCCATATGCGAGTGTATCACTTTACGCTAATGCAAAACATTTTGTATTATTCGCAAAAATAGCATATAGCAAATTTATGTGTATCAAATAGATTTGTTAAATTTATTTAAAGTATATAAATATGGTTGAATGAAATGCAAGAAAAGCGCAAATTATCTGTATTGTCAACAATTTTTGCCACGTGAATTAACTCAGCGAAAACGAAAAAATTGAATGATTTCGTTCGTCGCTATGTGAATATAATTTATGCCAATGTGCACATAACCGAATTTAATGCAAATTTAGAGAAGGATTTTAGTCACAAATTAAATTTTATAGTCTATAACGTTTTTTATAAATTTGGTTAAAAAATAGAAAAACAGAGTCGGTTGGCAAAATTATTTTAACTCAAAAGATACTTTATCATTGCTTAAGTTAGCTATTACTTATTTGAAATACTTTCATTTCTGTATATAAATATTTTAAACATTTGTATAAATAATTACTTATAAAGCTAACTGTAATGATTCAAAGAGTTTCGTACAACAGTTATAAACAAATTAAAGAATTTTACTTAAAATCTAAATTGACAATAACATATTTGTTGTCTGACAGACTAGCACACAAAAAGTGGTGCATATTATTAACATTATTATTCATATAAATTCTTCAATAATTAATCTTCTATAACTTAATCTATAACTTAAAAAAATTTTCATGAATTTGTATAAGTTGTATAGGTTAGTACTGTTACCATTTAACAAGACTTTAACTTCTCCGAAGAAGAAGTGCTTTATCAAACAAAATACAGCTATGCTCTCTGAAAATCGGATATACCTATTCTAATAATATGACATATATTTTCTATTTCATGACGAATACACAAAGAACAATTATATTCGGATATATTAAATTCTCTGGCGTTTAAATTAAAAAGACATTTTAAAAGTACCCTGAGAGTTTTCGTAACAAAAACTATGCATAATGTCATATTGCAGCTGTGGGTATATGTTATGAGGTCCCGACCTAGCATTCACAACAAAGGAATCGTGTTCACTTCATTTGTATTATGTTATAATATTTTTATAAAGAGGTTTTTCGACCATACAGCTGTTTCGAATATTGCCAAATACCCATCATCAGTGGTACTTGCAGTCTCAAAAATAATTATTTACGAATAATTAAATACAAGAATTATTTCCAAGACCACTAATGATGGGTATTTGGGAATACTCGAAACAGCTGTATGGTCACTCAAAAATTCAATTAATTAAAATATAAAAAAATAAATTTTTGTTGTTGTAGTTCACTACTGTTCGAAAAACCTCTTTATGAAATATAATAAGTTTCTATTGAAATATAATAGTCACTTATGTCTGGATAATATTTTTATGTAATAATTTTAAATACATTCTCCAAATACTGGTTATTGGAAGACCCACTTCCAAACAAATGTTTTAAGCTGCATTTAGTCATCAAAATGCATAATAATCTTAAAATCCATGGTGTTACGAACTCCTTGGATGTGTAAATACTGCAACAATTACTGTAGTCCTCTCTGGTCACTAACACTCATTGTAAAAATTGTAGAACAAATAAAAGAATCAGTTTCTCTGAGACTACCCTTTGACTGCTTTGACTTTTAAAAGAAACAGGTTTTTAGGGAAATAATTTTTTGTACTTTTAATCGATGAGAGGAAAAAACCCATTTTAGGTTTTTTATGATTAGTGTGGTAGAAATACTATAAATGAACGCTGATTGCTACAAGTGAAAGGATATCTGCTAACCGGTCAACGAAGTCGATTACTTAATTTATGGGTAAACGTTAAGCTTTGATCGTACGAAAATTTCTATTTTTAAACAATTTAATTATTTTGTCTAAACACTGACAATCTTAACTTTTAGGTAAACTTAATGTACTCCTCACAATAAATAAAGTTAATGCCAAGAGTAAAAGTATGAAATTCTTTTAAAGATAATTTAAATAACTTCACAGGCTACAAATTGTTTGATGTCAAGTCAGAACCACCAAAAATACTGGTGCTCAGCAAAAAAAAAGTCTTCAATTAACTCAATTTTTTATTAGCTTTATTATAAATGAGTATTGGGCTATCAGTCAGATTTTGTAATTTGGCACTAAACTTAAACGAGAACTTTAAGCAAAATTTTTAATTTACTTAATTGTGTCAGTTAGGGGAAGGAAGCATGTCGATGGCGCCATTTTTTATTTGGTTATCTTTTGGCGACAGTTTTCTGGTAGTAAAATTTTATTTCTTAATTTTTTTCAAGGTACGTAACAATGATTGAGTGAAATAATTAGTATTTATGCGAAACATTCAGTTTGTCATTCTTAATAGTTAAAAGCAGACAAAATTTCACCGTAATATGGAAAAATAAACCATAAAAGCTGATCAGATCGGCGACTTTATATGTTCTGATTAAACATTAATTCTTGAAAGAAAATTTTTAAAACCGATAAATATATACATATTTAAAAAAATTAACGAATTCGTAAATTTTATGATTTTATAATATATTATTTACATTTTCTATTTCTTATTTGTAAACATTTTTCTAGGAAAACCGAATATTTAACCACCTACAACTTGCTCTATGAAAATTAAACAAAAGATATAACTGGCAAAATATACCAAGCTACGTCAATCAAAGTTCCACATAAATAAATAACTATTATGTATATTCTACTTTATCGAATTATTTAGATACTCATGTTATTTTTGAACTAATTGTTATAATATTGATTGAATGAATGTACGATATGGACTTTGTTATCTATGAGTAATAAACGTAAAACAACAATTATGTGTTAGAATTGGCTGCCCCAATTTCTGTTCTTTAAATTAATGCAACACAATATGTTAGCAAACAAAATGTGATTATCAGAAACGTTTGTTGCATCTTACTAAGTTATGAATAAGCTCTTGTTATAATTCAATATTCGAAAAGCGAATATCGTTCAAACATATATGAATCAGAGAACTGCAACGAGTCATAATTTCAACACATATACATGTTTTTCTCACATACTACTTATATGCATTCACATTCATTCGCCACAAACGTGATTCATAAGTATATTCATTATTATGATTCATGAATCATAGCATATACTCAAGTGAGTATGAATATACTTGTCGAAAATGAATAACTCGATCAGTGTATTTTATTAAATAAATAATATTATTTATGTATTAAACTAGGAGGTTGTTTGAGAAGAAATTATATGCACAGTATTTATTATTTGTTTATTAAAATAATTGACTTAAATCGCCCAACACCAAGTACTGTGGCCAGAAGAGTCCTATTTCACTAATTTCACTATAGATTCCACAAAGTCCTTTAAAGCTTTGTGAACAAAGTCCAGAACTAAATCTAGAGAAGAGCTATTAATCTGTTCTGGTGACAGAAATCTCATATGAAAGGAAAGTAACGAAAAGAACTTTTCCATATGAAAATTCACAAGGAATATGCATAGTAGTTACCTCATCTTTTTGGCATAACCTACATTCCGAATTAGCAGATAATCGTAGTTTATGATGGTGTTATTTTAGACCATAATGACCCGTAACATATGCACAGTACATAACACACTGCAGATTTTTGCCAATTGTGACGTAATACTCATGAATGATTCATAAATCATTTGCATCATTTTTAACTCGAATAACTGTATTTATGAGAAGAGTATAAATCGTTATAAGTGCTCTCAGCTGTATGAATCCGGTGGATTCGAAACTATGAAAAATACAGTTAGAATGCATGTAAATGAAGCACAGTCAATAATTCGAATATAATTCTAGTCATGAGTACTGATTGCAGTTCTCTGATATGAATATAAGTACATATGAGTATCATATATAACAGATAGAGAAAATCACTCTTCTCGTTACATATAGGTATAAACATAGCAAAGACTATGTTAACAGCTAAAATTTTAATGGTTTTTGAATGAGTAATAACTAATAATGTTTGTGTTATGTGTTCCTGACTTTTCTTCTATTGACCAAATTCTATTTCAACTGCTAAGTGGCTAAACAAAATATATTAAAAAACCTCATATTTAAACACAAATAATATAGCTACTTATACCAATTAAAATGTTACTTATACAAAAGAAGTTTAAACTATTTTAAACGAGATAGTTGTTTGTTATTATTCCTTTCTTCTGTTAATTATACATAATTGACGGTCGATGCTGAGTTTTCTAGTCTGAATAGATCTCTCATTAGATCGAAATCAAAAAAAAAATTGACAGTAAATATCATGTTTTCAGATTTTTCTATATGGTTGTGTAGCGTTTCGCCAGCTAGAAATTGCACAAAGCCACGCTCTGAGAAGGCTTTTCAAAATTCCATGGTACATTAGGACGAATGACATCCTCAGGGACCTCAAGTTTGATCCCATCAAAAAAATACATAAAGGATAGAGTTCTCAAATTATTTGCGAAAACTGACAGACTTACCAACACCGCGTTATCAAATCTCAAAATAGTGACAGACTCCTCGGAAAGGTATGCATATCTGAAGTCAATTATTGCTTAGTCTGATGAAGTAATAAACAATAATCTAGTCAAGGTGTAAAGAGGTGTTTTGAAAATATTTCGAGTTATAAAAAAGTAAAAGTGCTTAAATGCACTGGCTCAAAAGAGCTTCAACATAATAATTTGTGAGTTGTTCTTATTATTTTACTATACATTAATAGAACTATATATGACTTCTTATAAAATAAGTATTTGTTTGGATCCAAAACAGCTTTTTTAACAAATTGAGGAGGACTCATCCTCTCTCCACCACAACTAACTAAGTATGTTACATATTATGTTTTAAAAACAAAGTTATTAAGATTTATCAAGATGTAGAACAATTTAATTAATTATATTTTTTATTTCTAATTGTTCAATTTTAATAGTTAATGTCCTTATCTAAAATAATCCGAAAAAAAAATGTGGCCGGAGTCTGCAAGCATAACTTTCAATCGATTTCATCTCTTAAATCGAACTTGCACCAAAAATATATTAATTATAAAACTGAACTTTAAAATCAGTTTAAAATAAGTCAGAAATAAAGTTGTGAAAAAACAAATAAAAAAAGTCAGTTTTTTCACATTAAAATAAAATATCAATATGTACATATATGTCTATACATTTAAAAAAAATCGGTTTAACGATCTTTTGCAAGTAAATAATTGTAAACAATACAAAAATTAATTAAAAGTTTTTGAATATGATTTATGAATGGAAGTCCTTATTTTGCGAAGTGTTGGCAACTTTCGTTGGAAAAAAGATGGCTGTTTGTCAAGTAATCTATTGAATATTACAGGAATAAATCGAAACAGAACATTGTGGATTTATTGATATCAACAGCGCAACAGTCTGACAACATCAATGCTGACAGGAACCATCAACGTCACGCACATGCAAACGCACATAGCCGAGCCAATTCTTTTATGTGCTTTCAAACAATTGCTAGGTTTTGGTAGCAGCTTTGCATGCGTTAAAAATTCATAATTCAATATGCCGAAGGCGTAACGCGTTACGTACATCGCTGCGACATACAAACTTTCATAGCAGGGCAAAGTATGAATTGTGGGCGGAGCACATATAAAAACTTACTTTAGCATGAAAACGTACAGACTTGCTGCTAGACAATTTTATCAACTGCAGCGTCTGTAGTAGCTTCAACGGCAGCAATTGTTTGCTGACGTTTACGGTTACATCAAGTAACAGGAAGAAAACAAAATCAATCAAATGGCGGCTTGGCGCTTGGCGGCACTTTTTACATATTGCTTTTTTGTGGCGTTTTCTTTTTCCTATTTTTTTGCTTTTGTTGTTTTTGTTCTGTGTACTTTATTGTTTTCTGCTATTTTGTTACTAGCCTGCACTGTTTGGTATTCTGTTGTGCGCCTTTAACAGTGCTGTTCACAACACACACATGTATGCTAGCACGGCGAAAAATGATTGACATCTGTCTATGTGACACAGCGAGGCGACGACAGTAGTAAGATTTACGTATTTATACATTTTAACGGTTTTTATTGTTATTATAATTTTTATGAGTGTTGCAATGAATGTACACAATCTATGTTCTTTATATATTTATTATAATTTATATGCTTAATCTTGTCCTTGATAAACACATGTGCCAAGGAATAACAAATTAATTCAAGGCTTCGAGTTTCTATCAAAACATTTTCTATTGCCTTGGAAATACAGTACGTTTAGGAAAACCATACTCATTTATATAGATGATTTACTACATAGATATTTTTTACCTAAACTGTATACATATTTATTAATTTATATATATAATTTATATAATATTTTATGTAAATGTTATATAATATATATAAAATATATATTTATTAATATATATATATATTTTTTTTTTGTGGTGAAGAGGTGGAATACTTTATGCATTGTCAAGCCGACCGTCGTCGGAATGGTGTGTCCGACTCTCTAACATTAATATATAGTATACGGACTAAAAAACCCCCTCTTCTGCGTAACTTATTCCCTCTCGGAACCGCTTTCGCATTACTTCGAGTAGGGTATATTTTATGATAGCGTTTCAAGCCACGCTCTAATGATTTTCGATCTGCGTCTAAACCACCACTTTTTCACCGCATTTTCTTAGTGTCTGCAGTATTTAATATTCTAGTTTCTGGTTATCCTTTCTAAAACACCCCTTCGTCTGCGAGACTTATTCTCCCACGGAACCGCTTCAGCATTACTTCAAGGAGGGTATCTTTTATGTTAGCATTTTAAGCCACGCTCTTATGATTTTCGATCTGCATCCAGACCACCATTTTTTCGCCGCATTTTCTTAGTGTCTGCACTATTTATTATTCTAGTTTCTAGTTCTCCTTTCTAAGTCTAATTTCTTCCTTTTGAGACTTGAATCACATATAAATCAATCGTTCGTCAACTCTCTGAGTTCGCTTTCATCTTTTCCACTATATTTTCGGAATTTACAGGTCTAATCTGCCTTATTATCTCTTATGAGCCACCTATTACAGTCAAATATTTATTAATATGAGTACAGTAAATATAATAGGAGTATTTAAAAGAAATCCATTATTTTTGCATGAAATTTAAAGCTTGTTAGCATTGTTAAAATGATCCGATTTAGTTCCAATATGCGTCATTTTTTTCAATAACTCGATTTTAACAAACTTAGCTTGAAGTGAATTATTCATCAGAAAAGTCGCCATGAACAGAATCACTTGATGATAGGTCTGGATTATAAGATGGATGCAAAAGAACTTCCCAACCAAGCTCCCTGATTAAACACAATTCCTATCGTATTGCCCAAAGCTAGCCGTTTTTGAGCGATGGCTTTTTTCAATTATACTTAACTGAAGTTATCTATTGGGAAAATAATCCGATCCGATTGATTTAATCGGTAATTCGACTTTGTTAAAGGAACAAATCTTAAGTTTCATATAAACCACATATTCATATATACATATAAACTATCAATCATATATTTAAGTGAAAAAATTATTCAAGAAGAACGTAAGTAATATTGCATACGAACTACCCTACTGAGTTGTATTCATACCAATTAAGTCAACGTCTTCACTTCGCCATTTCACGCACGCACTCAATCTTTGTAATCTTTAAAACAATCTAACTATTGCTTTTTACCATAAAAATGCATAAATTTGTTCACAAGCGCAATATTAGCAATATTACACACCACTATTCAGGAGGTCTATTGTTCTAACCCCTATTGTTGCAACCAATTATTCCACTTTAGATGAACTCTTAGAAATAAGCACTTGGAAATGTATGAATTTTTGTTGAAAAAGCAATAGTTAATCTACTTCAAAAAATGATTACAAAAAACCAATGATTTAGAGGGAAAAAAGTAAAAAAGAAGAAAGTGATTCTCTGGCTATACAAAGTCGTCGTCATTCGGCATATTTTAACATAAGGTTACCTGGTGTGGTGCCCTCGCTAAATAAGCAGAACATTGTTTAAAGGCTAACCAAAGATCTGCTTGTGTGGGCGCAACGGAGGCATTGAGGACGTCCTTCACTTGTTACCAATTGACGTCTATATGAAACAAGTAGCTACTCTCAGTGCACAAAGTCTTACGGACTTAAACTCTTGGTGCTCGATTGCGTTCGGGCATGGTAACATTCCATTAATCTATCCGATGGGTGGGATTAGTGAATCGAACTACCTACATCCGAGCTTACGCTTCTACACTAGTTTTGCCAACAGAACTCCTTCAAGACAGAAAAGGAAGGAAGGACCGTTTACAACGCTAGGAAAGCTGGTGATCAATACCGACGGGTCTAAGATAGAAAAAGGCAAATATGGATCCGGAGTATTTTCGAACAATCTAAGGTTCAGTAAATCCTCTCTGCAATTCCACCTCAATATTTTAGGCAGAAATCTTTGCTATCCTTAGAGTATGTGCTCTTACTTTAAACGTGGACTTTCACAGAAATCTATGTTTCTACTGACAGTCAAACAGCTATTAAAGCTTTACCAGGGATCTGTATTACATTTAGATTAGTACAAGAATGTAGAGAGTTTATCAACATACTAAGTTAGAAATTCAAGGTAACTCTTGTTTGGGTTCCCGCGCATTTTAACAATTGTAGTTAATTCTAAAACGGGCTGGTTCTAATTTGACCTTCTTGTACCCATTATTACAAGAGTTGTAGATTCGAAATGGCTTTCTAAGTTAATTGTGAAGGGTTCGTTCCTCTTTCCACTTCTACTAAGTTAGTTACTTACAAGTGCTTATTATTGGGTACTTAAAATTCAATTGTAAAACTATTTATGTCAAATCGCTCGTTAAGTGTGAATTTAAAAATTAGCCCTAACAATTGTTGTATAATTTAGGTTGTATGGATATTAATATTAATATTTTTCCTAATTTTTAGAGTTTTGACTAATCAATTATTAAAACCAAAAAATGAATGGCGCCAACGTTATTATAATATATTTTATACACTATAAAGTAAAATACTTTTTAATTTCATTATGAAAATCCTTCACAGCTTAGATGTTTTATATAGACCGGTACCAAATTTATGGAAAACCTGATAAATATCAATAACCATTCTTAAAACATACGGCCAAAATTTAAGTCATATATCAGTACAGTACAGTATATATCACAACAAAAGATGTTGTGTGTATAGTAGTATAAATAATATAAAGCTGCCACCATATGTTAACTTCATATTTTTATTTAAATTCATATATTTTTTACGTCCATTGGATTTTATTTTATTCTGATAAGTATAATAAAAATTTATTATCATGTCCTCCGTGTTGAGTTCGTCATAAAAATGTTACCTTTGATGTTCACATTTTAAATATTTACATATTTTTATTATTTTGTTGTTCTACTCTTTCATATATTCAAGGATATGAAAGCAAATACTTATATGTTTCGAAATATATATATATACGTATACACAATATAAATATGTATACAGAAAAGTTCCTGTATGCTTTACATTTTTATGGCAACTGCCGCATTTATAATTAAATAAGTTTATATCAGCAGTAGTAAAAGCATTTGGCTTTGTTATTGACGATTTTGGTCAGGTTTGGGTTCTTATTCCAAAAAATAAAACATTTAAAAGTTAATAACAGAAATATAAAAAAATAAGCCGTAGCTTAAATTTATACAGATTTGACTACGTCGAAATAATTGGTTTAATATAATAATATTAATATTGGTTTTTGGTAATATGCCAAAACCAATAGCACAAATGTTACAACCTGATAAAAACGATCCGGTCAAAATACTGACCAGCGTTACACAATTCTTTGGATTGAACTATAGCCAATTTGATATGCAATAATTGGTATTTCTTGATCTACTCATATAAATAATTCGTATATAATATAACCAGTCTTCCACTTTATTAACACGTAATAGATTAGTTGGCAAATCGGATTACTTATTTCCTCGCTTATACTTTGATAATATCATTGCCACCAGAAATCCTTCAAAAGGGAAATAAGAAGCAGGGCTAATTACAACGCAAAAGAAAATAGCGATCTATAAATACTGGCCTTAGATAAATAAAGGCATCGGAACCGGAATCTACTCCACGAACTTAGGAATTAATAAATGCTACCACCTCTCCGATTTACCTCAATATTTCTGGCAAAAGTCTTCGCTATCCTGAGGATTGATTCTTTTGCTGCGAGTACGGAATTTCACAAAAAGGAAGGCTATATTCGTACTGATAGTGAAGCACCTTTGTTATTTTACGTAGCATTCTATACCTTAATACTACGGTGTTCAAAACACAATGTATCAGGACAATGCGCCGATAAACACCCCATTGGAATAGCCTTCCTTATTCTGCCGGTACCAATGAAGAAATTCATGTAAGTTATATCTTCCATCTTGGTAAGATACGAGGCCCATCTTAAACCTCTGCTACAATTTGGCTGTAGCACCCGGTGGTGAATACGCAACTTCATGCCGAATGTACCATAATATTTTCATTCTTCCCGCGTAAGTTTGGGTATTAACCGACAGACACTCCCTTCCCCTGCTAGTCTCAGCCGTAGGTAAATTTCTGACCATTTTCTG
>NC_051846.1:42092976-42098922 GCF_002237135.1 Teleopsis dalmanni
AATAATCTATATTGTAGTATCAAAAGTAAGTATTAACTTATTGCTTTATTATTTTTTTTCACCTGATTTGAATATAAACGAATCGAATCGATATTTTTTTATATTTTGGACAAACTATCTGTAGTTTATTTGTGATACCATTTCACTTCTCTAAATATTTACTATATATTAGCAAATATGCAAATCATTTGACTCACCAAATAACTTAATTATTCGGTTTATGATATTTTTGTGGCTTGCTTGTGCGCAAAATAATTTAACTTTTTGGCATAATCGCCGAATTGTCAAAATTTTAATCCTCATAACTTTGGCAAAATATTTGAATTTGCTTTGCTGTTTAGCTGGATTTCGACATCAAATATGTATCAAAATATTTGCATGCCTGATAACAACCTAAACTGCATGCATTAAAATTGTTGTGAGCATATTTCAAATAGTGAAATGAATACAACGTTTTGTATTTGGCTTCAGATTATGAGATTTAGTTTTAATACGCAAAAATGCAAGAAAAATATTTTTAATGTCAATTATTGCACATAATCAATAAAAAAATTATCCAGAAGCTTAAACAAATCAAGAAATCCAAATGTAGTATAAAACTTATTTAAAACATGATACTACGAAATACATACTCGTATTGTACTTCATCTAGTGTGATGTGTTTCATTTCAACCTTTAAATAATACAATATATATGACACTTGGAAAGGTAATATGTTAACAGTGGTGCATCTGAAGAACTGCTATCATTGTAATCTCCCAAATTTACAACTTTCTCTATTAGATTAGACTAGAGATTAGATTTTAAAAGAACTGGGAATTTGTCACCACGTCATTGTATTCTTTGAGGATTATTGCGACACACCCACTTTAGTTCCATAGACTAGTAGCAGTTAAGAACGTCATTATTTCCTTTGGAGAGATGTTGTCTAATTTTGTTATAAGTGGATAGGTAGTTAATAAGTATCGTGTCTAAGTCTGACGAGATTATAACAGTGGAATAGAATGTGTTCTGCATATTCCTCTTCTTTTTAACAAAGTCTCCAACTTTCGTCTCTAGTAATAACTAGGTTCGAAAAATCGGATGCCATTTCTGTTCAGCATTAGTAGCTCCCTAGTTCTGGCTTTTGATCGATTCGATATGCATTCTTTAGCTTGTTTGCAAGCAATTGTATTATCCCAATCAGTCTGAGCTGCTCTTTTTCTCTCTTCTATATTAAGTTATATACAAATAAGCTTTTAAGAGAAAATTTAAGAACTAAAAGGTAGTATACGCAGCTAAAATAGATCACAAAGCTTTGTACTTGTCCTGTATGATATTTTGAAGTTCATACTTTAAATAGGATCTTCTACTATTATTTTGAAGCTCACTCGTGAAGCGTTCGATTTTTTTTTCGATCTGACTATCTATGATTCAGAGAGAAAGGAGTATTTTTAAATTAAAAATTATAAACAACTATAAACACAAATAAAAATAAGCTTGGTGATTTGATTATTCAAAAAATTGCAAAGAGATTGATTTTGGATATTAAATGCAAGGCTGGCTTGCAGTTGTAAAGATGAGTAAAAAGTTGTTTCAAAAATAAAAATTTAAAGAATGCTATGAACCCATTGAAGATAATAATATATTGGACATTAAAGAAGATCAACAATCTGTTATAATGTCGAATATGTGTTGAAAAGGATTCTGGAAAATTACCGAAGCCCTATTAAAGTTGTTACTATTGACATCGTTCTGTCGTTTGCTTGACATATAGTAATTTTGGATATAAGTTCTCCAATAAAATAGTTTATTTTGAAATAATTGAATTTCGACAAAAAGCGGACATTGATAAAAAATTACTGAATGAAGGTAATAACTTCTTAAACTTTTTAAAATAGTTATAATTGATAACGAAAGATTAATGCATGGACTATGATATCAAAACCAAAGCCTAATCTTCGCAATGGAGACTACCTGTATACTTTAATAAAAAATCACTAAACACATTAAAATACATTTAACTTTTTTAACTTTTGAAAAAATAAGATAAAAATATAAATTTAATATGGGTCTGATATATACCTATGTGCCAACAAAATCGAAAAAAGAGAAATTTGTTCGACTTTTGTACCATAATCAAAATGCAAAAATTAAAAAGAAATGTGTTCGAATTGTACTATAATCAAATTTAATTAAGTTAGTATTACTTTTATCAGCTAAAAAACCGATGAACCAATTTATTCTTTATTCTGATTGCAATAACATAGAACTTCACAAGGAGTCCGAATAACTATTCACTATTTTAGAAGCTTGAACGCTTACCTTTTGGATTTTATGCTGTTTTAGAGATGTATTATATTTAATTATTTACAAACATAAAACATAAATTGGTTTTTCTCCGTATGTGGGCGCAATATCACAATTTTTTGTCATATAATGTCAATCAATGCAATCAGTGCGGTCCGATTACACTCTGAGACTATACTAGAACTCAGAGTCTGCTCTGTCCCAGTAATCCCAGTAAGATCTGACCTAAAAACCAACTTTAAAAAATTGTTAAAAGAAATAATGCAAGGTAGCTTTATCTTAGTATTCACTTATCAAATTTCATCAGAAACCTACTACAATATCTACATAGAAATTCAACTTTATACGGTATTACTAAAAACCAATAGGTCTGTGTCAGCTTTGATGCACCTCGAACTGGTAATTCGAGTAATTTTGTAATTTTGGGTTAGTACCCAACCTATGTATTTGACATAAAGTAATAATAATAAAACAATAATAAAAGAAAATTTTAAAAAATTAAAGGTTGAAAGTAATTAAAACATAATTATATATCAAAATTGTACAAAATAGTTACAAATTATATATCACATAACTTACATCGTTATATATTAAAATTATAATATATAGTTTTAAGTTATTGAAAGAAAAATATACATAAAAAAGTAAATTAATGTTTTAAATCTTTTTAATAACTCTTTGATTTCTTTTTAGTATTTCTATAGATTTCTAAAGTACATCCTTGCATAAATATTTTAGGAGCGTTCATAACTGCATGTTTCTGCCTTGATAACATTTCTAATAAACTTATTTAGATGATTTCTGAGAAGTATAAGCCGAATAAGAGTAAAATCACACACATCTAAAAAATTATTTTATATAGTGTTCTCGTTAGAAATTATTTTTATTATATTATTCTGTGTGTCCTTGCTAAGAACAGTTTAAGTTGTTACTTGTGTAGTCTTTATTTCAAAGATAGGACTTCCACCTTTCAATATATAAAAAACTTTATTTATGCTTCTTTATATATATATCTCTTAACAACATAAAATTTTAATATCACATCCATGGAATTAGTGATAGTAAAAGCATTTTAAAATGCAAACTGTGAGACGAGTAGAGCATATATGGACTATAAATGAATATATGTGATATAAACAAATTATCTATTGAAGTTTTTCGATTAAGCATAAATTATCTATGAATTTTACTTCATACATTTTAAATTAAAGGTCATTAATTTTAAAGATTAAACTATTTCATTAAATAATTATAAAAATTGATTATTATTTATTAAAAATTGATATTATTTTTCGTCTCATACCTTTGACTACCTGCACATATAATCAGAAACAAAAACTTTCCTATGCTTTATTTGTAAATGCTTTAATGATATAAAAGTATCTTGATAATATGTAAATGTAAATATATAAAAACACTGAGTTTTTTACATTAAATATAAGTGTTTATTTCGCAAATTATTTTCTTCAATTACATTTTTATTTTTTACATATATTAAAGGTTTTTAATTTATTGTTTAAATATTTTAATTTCTGCATATACATATACATATATATATTTATGTATATATATATCTATATATATATATTTATTGAGATTTTCTGTTTTAATTCGAAACGTAAATGTTATATACTATGTTTATGTTTTTTTCTTTTTTTTTGAAATATATTTTCCGTATTAAAATTTTATATATTTTTTGTTAAATTACTTTTTTTTGTTAAAATATTTTCTTTTTATATTTACTCGTACGTATGCATTATTTTACGTTTTTAATTAGTTCATTAAAAAATGTGTGCGGGTCACATTTGACATTTACATTACATTTTTAAATAATTTGTTGTTTTTGTGTTAATAAATTTGTTTGACAATTATTTGAAAAATTTTAATTTTTGCATATATTTTTATTGCATTAAAAAAGGAAAATTTTTAATTTGTTGCTACAAGAAAATACTTTGAGGAACGAAAATGTTAATTAGGAAAATAGGTGAGCTGAAAACTTAGCGCCTAATAATGTCATTTTATTATTATTACTATATATTTTTTTGTATTCAGCATTTAATGCTTTTTAATTTAGAAGTAATTATAATATTAATTAAAAAAATATTGCTAAATCTTAAAAAAATTCTAATGTATAAGCTGTTTTTAATAAGCATATTTATTTTAATTTATTTTACTTAATTCAATTTAGTTTAATTTTATGTTATTTCCTTTCAAAAGCTGCATAAATTTTATTTAATCATAAATTATAGTTCAAATTTATAAAATTATAAATTATATTTTAAAAATGTGCTTAAGACTATTTTCTGGTTTTGTTTTTGTTTATTAAAATTTTATTTATTTGAGTGTGTAAGTAAAAATATACTCGCATTTTTTTCAAAATATACACTGAAATTTTATACCAATTGTTATAAATTACTTATGTTTATAAACTAATTCTTATAAATAATTTCGTTTTTATATTTTATTACATATATAGTTCCACTTAAACACTTAATAGATTTAATATGTATGCATTTGGTTTCTTCTTTAATTTATTGATTCAGCTTTTTTATTAGAAATATAAGTATTTATTTTTTGGTTTTAAAGATAAGCACATTTATTTTCTTTTTCTTATATAAATGTTACCTGTTTATGGATTCTTTTAATTTTTTTTTTTGTATATTATTTCTGTAATCATGTAATTCTTTAGAGTTTTGCTTTTCGCACTTACATCAGTTTCAATCATATTTTTCGTATATATCTTAAATTTGTAGATTACCCTAAATTCTTCACATTTATATACATTTATTTAATAATATTAATTATATTTATTTTTTAGTTGAAAATATTCAGCAGTTGTTTTTTGTAACTATTTATCCATATAAATACATATAATAAAATTGATTTTAAAAAAGAAAATTATTTCTTTGTATTTGTGACATTCAGTTTGCAAATATCTATTAATATTAAATGAACATATAATTATTTCAACACTTCAAGACCAGATTTGAACACAAGATTTTGATAAAAAAATTAAAATAATTCAATTAATTTATTATCATGGAATATTAAAAAAATGTTCATTTTAAAATTTTTTTATTATATTATGCATTAATTTTATAATAAAACCAGTTTATATAATATTATATAAACAATGAAGAGAAAGATTACTGTCTCAACTTTTTTATTCTAGACTTCACGTCATTAGTGCAAGTAAGTAATAGACAGATTAACCCATAGTCGTGAACTGTATGCATGTCAGGTTGCTGTCCATAAGCGCGTATGGCTTTAATCTTGCAGATACTGAAATAAGCGGCATATATCAGCCTTCATCCGGTACATGCAAACAACAAGACGAATACATAAGAAGATCAAAATTGATCAATAGAACTCGTGCTGATATCTAAACTAAGCATTATCTGATTCGAACTCATGTACATACGTCAAATACTACCAGTAGTGGGTAATACATGCAGAGCATAAAACCGGGTAGATAGAAAAATCTGGAATATTTGATTTGTTTTTTCTTGCCTATTTCAAGAACTCGCCAAAAATTCTTCAAATCTACTAAATTTCAAGGACTGAACTTTATCACTGATACCGGTGTGAACTATATATTAAGACTACTTAAAAGTACACACAAATAGTCGTAATACTATCTGCTTAAAAAGTATCCGG
>NC_051846.1:42098942-42141025 GCF_002237135.1 Teleopsis dalmanni
ATTATTTATCATGTATCTAAAGAATACATTTCAATAAATTTATTTAAAGTCTTATTTGATTATTCAGATTGCACAGCTTCCTCTCAAAGCTCTTTATTTAGATTTCAAATATCACTTTTAAGATTTTTTGTCAAATTTCTTTGAAAATTTGGAGTTCCCAAGAGAGTAAACTTGAAAGCGTTGTTTCCAGGAAATAAAAATTTGAACTAAATGCTTTTGGTAATTTTGATAAAATTTTATTTATACATAAATAAGGTTTTATAGAAACATTTGAAATGGTACATGAGTTTAAATCGTCAAATAATTTATTAACATGGAATATTAAAAAAATGTTCATTTTAAATTTTTTGTTATATAATATTATATAAACAATGAAGAGAAAGATTACTCCCTCAACTTTTTTATTCTAGACTTCACGTCATTAGTGCAAGTTAGTAATAGACAGATTAACCCATAGTCGTGAACTGTATGCATGTCAGGTTGCTGTCCATAAGCGCGTATGGCTTTAATCTTGCAGATACTGAAATAAGCGGCATATAGCAGCCTTTATCCGGTACATGCAAACAACAAGACGAATACATAAGAAGATAAAAATTGATCAATAGAACTCGAGTTGATATCTGAATTAGGTTGATTAGGTACATGATTCGAGCTCATGTACATACGTTAAATACTTTCAGTAGTGATTAATACATTCAGAGCATAAATCCGGGTGGATAGGAAACTCTGAAATATTTAATTCGTTTTTCTTGCCTATTTCAGGAACTCACCAAAAATTTTTTAAATCTACTGATACCTGTGTGAACTATATCTTTAGATTCCTTAAAAGTGCACAGAAAATGTCATAACATATATATTACCTTTAGTAAGAAATACAGGAACTGCAAAGAACAAATGTTTGAAAAACTCTGAAATATGTATTTCATTTCGGTCTTGATCATTGGGATCACTTATTTTAAATAACTTAATCTCATTTGTTATATAAGCATAAATTATCTTTTCAAAATCGCTAATGACATATATGTGTTTAGTGATATGTGGCTTCGTTGACTTTCTTCAAAAATTCAAATCAGCATAGCAACACAGTATCTAGTTTCTGGGCTTCTAGTCTTATTAATCTATGTTATAAATACGTAATTAGTATTATATTACATCCGGTCATTTATTCATAAATCCAACAAAAATGTGAAAACTAATTAACTTGATAGGATCGAAATCAGCAACTTCATATCTTTTCTTACTGGTTATTCTTTAATAGGCAGGCAAGCGCAGATACTTTGAATTCTTACTGATGTTCATTGCGGCTTTGCCAAGAGAAGGAAGAAGAATTATGAAGCTTTAGACTACTGTGCAGAGGTTTTGCCTTCGTAAAGACCAACCACTTACCACGCAATTTGAAAAATCCATTTTGAAGAACTATTAGTAACTAATATCGGAAGCTTCATATATTTTTCAAGGATAATAAATGGGTTAAAAGGATGTTTGTAGCTTTCGATAAAAAAAATACTTGTTTTAGTAGGAATTGTTCAGAAAACAAATCATTAGGATAGAAGCTATTTTAAAAACAAAAGCTTTAGGGTAACGCAATGGACACATAAAGAGGTCCACGCGAGTCTTTTGAAAACTCACCCTCAAATGTAACCAAACCTCTTAACATTATAACGAAATAATAGAAACTGTTTTTTATATATTTAATTGTAGATCTGAAAGAAAAAACATGAGGTGACGAATTTTTTAAGCATAGAACTGTTTCGGATATTGCCATGTATATCATATCAATCATATTATCAGTGATTTTTCTTAACATTTATTACTTTTAATTAATTGTATTAATTAATTGTATTAATTGTCAACTGTGTATACTGCAAGTGTTAAGAGTTGAAATTTAAACATGTCGACTTCACAGTGTAAACTTATTTTTTTACCACAGAATTATTTTAATTAAATTTATTTAAAAAAAGGTGTTGATTATTTAGTTATTTTGATCATTTTCTCGTGTTGATTTTTAATCTGGTCTTCTGTGCAAATTATTATGGCAACTTGATGTGTAAATTTTGAGTTTATAACTTTAGCTGTATTTTTGATTTAATGTGAATCTAATAGTTACATCTATTAATACATACTCAAGTTAACATAAATAACAGATACTTAAATATTTGACTGAATTTATTTAAAATGCTGTTTTGGTTTTAATTTCTATTTTTTGCAAGAATTTCAATTATTTTTGTTAAAAAATTTACGCATATCATTTGATTGTCAACTAAAATTTCGTATATAATATTTAAGTTTCATATCAAACTTACAGTATACGTATTTGTATTTTATTTAATTATACGTAAATATGCTATTTATATGTTAATGCATCTATTTTATTTATTTTTTACTTCTTGACATGACATTTATTACTGACAATAATAATTAAACATTTAAAAATATTTCATAAACTATTGTTATAAATATTACTTGTAATTATTTCTGGCATATACATACACTTTTATGTATTGAAATCAATACACAATTTAAATTTATTTTTTAAATTTATTATTGGAATTGTTTGTGTTAATTTTCTCTTAAATATTATTATTTTAAACCTATTTTCTCAAATTAATTTAATTGTATTCGAAAAACTTATTTTGCATATATTATTCTATAATATTTATATTATTTTTAATACACAGTTTGCAGTGTATACTTATTTATTTTATACTGGCATTACCATTTCCCCTTTTTTGTAATATATATGTATATATATACTTGTATTTTCATATATATAAGTGTATATATAAATATATTTTATATTTTTATATATAATAAACACATACAAATAAATGCTTACATATATGTATGTATTTGTATTTAATTATATTAAATTGAGTTATGGCAAAATACGAGTAATAATATTCAGTCTTAATCTACAAAAAATTCACTTGCGCCTTTTATATTATTATACTTTTTTTTATTATTATTATTATTATTATTACATATTTTTCAATATAAATTCGGTTAGATTTTATTTTTATTGTTTTTACATATGTAGTAAGAATAAAATTTTCGGAATTATAAATGCAGACATAGTGGACATTGCAAAATATATGTAATATGTATATTATGGTATAAAATTATTTTTCGATTCAATGAGTTTAACCTTTACGTACGAAAATTTTTAAATATTTTAAATAAATTTTGTATGCTAAAATATAAAATTCATATTGTACTTAAATAAATATTATTTCTGAATTTAATTAAAGTTTTAATTTGAAATAAATGGCAAATATTCATAACAAAATCATTTATCCTTTTCTTAATTAAAGTAAACACAATTAAGTCCTGACTTGGTATATTGTTTAATATAATGAATTGTTTGATGAGATATAAAATAAAATTTAAATGCAACTTTTAAAGTAGTAAAAAGTCAATAATGATTTTAATACTAAAAAACAAAGATAAGTAAATTATTTTTACATTTTAAGAAAACTAAAATATTTTCTGATAAATAATAATCTTAACTGTAATTTTAGAGTAATTAAGTAATTGATAAACAAAGAGTATAAATAGAAAACCACAGGTTGGAGTATGTTGTGATATCTAATATCTATTTCTACTACACCTTCTAGGCTTTATAAGAAACTTTAACAGTTTTATTGAGTTGATTGGCTTAAGCTTTACCAATACCACCTCAAAATATACTATAAATCTTTTAAAGGGTCAACCCTTTGGCTAGAGAGTGTAACACCATGAAAAATATACATTTAAAATTTACTTTTGCAAATTTAAAATAGAAGGTAAAATGAAACTTGTAATTAATGTTCTGTTTATTTAAATATTTTAATATTGACGATGGTGTTTAATTAAAACATAGATGTCATTTGTATTATGCCAAGTAAGAAACTGAACAATAAAACTCTACATTTTAATTACTCGATTTACTTCAAGATCTTTAAAAGGGCAAACTTTTTGTTTCATAAATTTAACTAGTTCACGGAGCATCGTCTATCAATCAACCGTAGAACTAAAACTTCGACGAAATCTTAATATTTTTTTTTAGCTAGAACTTTATTTCGAGTTGTCGCCATATTTTGCATTCCAAAAAAAATTAATAGATAAAAAACTCCATATTGATCTGTCATATTATGTATGCTTTGTTTACCATCTTTTTAAAGTAAATAATTTTAATAATAGTAAAAGTTCCATATCATGCAGTTCTTATGTTTTAGGTAAAAAATGGAACGGACATTCCAACTGAAATAGGAAATGTATTCGGTAAATGCGAATATGGAATAATAGTTGATTGAAATGCTTGAAAGTAGTCGTAAGAGTTTGAAAGAGGAGCCGCATAATGCGAGCTTAAAAACAGGCATCTACAATGAAAAACTTCATTAAAAAAGAGAATATCGTTGTAAAAGCTCATCAATTAAACTACTGAGATTTAGTAGAAGTCTGAGATAGTACGCTATGTATATGTGTATATAAGATATTTTGGCATGCAAAACGTGTATGTATAATGTGGTAATTAAACAACAGAAATAAATTCGAAAATATTTTTATCTGCAAATGCATTTTAGAATGTTTATAAACCTTTCATTGCTATGAATGATATCAGTGTTTTTAGTCCTTCATTTTGAAGGAAATAGGTGAAGGTAAGTGGTTAAGGAGAAATGTTAACCCGATTTCTATTGTTCGAACCAAGTTTGTTTCCAGAATTTGGAAGATTATGCTTACTTTGACTTCTAGCTATTCTCGTAATTCCAAAAACTCTTTTATGAACGCAATTTTCATCAAATATAAAAGAAGTAATTGAAGTAACGTGGAATTTTACAGAGCTTCAGGAAAATCACTGATTCGATCCATAAATTGAAGGATTTTGTATTTAAGTTGAGAGAAGGAGTAGAACGTTAAGAAAATAATTTTTCAAGAAAATTTTCTTTTTACTGAATTTTCGTTCTGCGACCTAAACAACCAAGTACGGTATATTGAATGCGTTATAAATATTTCCAAATAAATGTAGAAATATTGATTCTATAATGATTAATAATATAAAAAATGATAAAAGATTTTTTTTTTTAAATTAAAACATAATTACAATAATTTAAAAATTAAACACAAACTCTCAAGTAATGCAAGGTTCTTTTTATTTTATTTTAAAATAGTACTGTACGATATTTGACTATCAAGAAAAAATTGATATAATTGTGATTTTGCGGATTAAAGAACGATATTGCACAGGCAGCTAGTCAGGAGAGGATCTAAAATGGCTGAAGCTGCCTCCGAATTAAACCAATGAGTTATATGTGCACAAACATATACCATATACCATAGTATATACCATACACTATAGTGTGGAACAATATCAAAAATGAAATACTACTTAGTTTTTGAAATTTTTATAGTTCAGTGATGGATTTTATTTTAGGACAATCATGTGTCTCCTTACGATAGGTGCATTCTTTGCTTCATTTATACTACCTTTAGTATTGGTATAATTCATTTTCTATCATGAAGAATAATAAAAACTACACACTGCACTCTATTTGGCCACAACTGACTGAGTGTACTTATTATTTGGATTACTAGACTTATTGTGTTGAGTAATTGATTTTTTATGGAAAAACTGTTAGAGGAAATGATTTCGATTTTGCACTCTTAGTACAAGTTCAAGGACTAAAGACTAGGCCGTTATCTGGCTAACGACCTTGTGTGACCAAATATAATGCAAATAACAATTTGTATAATAAAGAGAGGTTTTGAAAATACCTCAAGTTAAAAAAGAGTATAAGTGCTAAAGTGCACTAGCTCAAAACAGCTTCAACATAATAATAATAAAAAATAAGAATAAATATTTTAATTTACTTGTTCTATTTCTCTAATAATGGAAAGGAAAAAAATAAATTAATTAATTTTTTCAAGATCAATGGTTTTTTGACTTTAGTGTGTTTACTTAGAGGGTTTTTCTCAATTATCGTAAGTTATTTTTGAGAACAGTTTTCTACAACTAAATAAGATGGCGGCTTTTTCGCCATTTTCTTTCAGTTAAACTAACACTAACCCTACGAGTATTTATATATATATTTTATTTAAATTGCATTTTAAAAGCAAAATTTACAGAGCGCGTGCGAATTCATTAAACATCCAAATAATATACAATATACAAATTAATTTTAAGAACATTTACATATAAAATAATTATAAATCTAAAGTTTATGTATCTTCTTACTAATTTATACAGCTTATATTTATATGTAATGTAAGAAGTAATAGTAAAAATTGAAACACCAGTGTATCGGAGGTTTTTTCTGTTTAATTATTTATTTCTAATTATAATCGCTTTTATCAGATTTTGTTAAAAATTTTTTTCTTATTCTGTTACGGTTTGTCTCTGTTTAGTTTTTGTTGAAACGTACGAGTCGAGTTATATATAGCTTTACTAGAGACTTTGGTTTAGGAATGATTATACGGAAATTTCAACTTATTTACAGTTTTTGGTATATACACACAATAGAGGTGTGCATATACAAAGTTAAAATATGAACAAAAAATTGAAAATGTCTACAACTTCCAACAGATTTTTCTCGTTTTATACTAATTTTAATATATTTTAATTACTTTATATAATTACTTTAATTTATTTATATATATTTTTTTTGTGATTTTATATATTAAATAAATATATATTTTGCATTTTTTTAAGTAAAGAAAACTAATTATTTGCAATTGAAGCTCGTTTCGAAATTCTACATATTTTTATCAAATTTTTACACATAAGCTAACTAGAAAATCATTATTGTTAATATTCTTGCATTGTAAAAAAATTAATACATATTTAGTTATGAATTATTTACATTCTTTTAAAGAACTTAATCAAATTAAAATGGACCGTACTCTTAACATAAAAACACTTAGAGATCTTTGGTTTGAAAATAACAAAACTTGCTCAAATATATATTAAAAATTAATTAGCTAAATATGTCAATCGTATTGTTTGCATGTAGCTAAATTAAAATAATCATAACAAATAATCATAATCACATAATATTTAACTTTACATTGAAAATACAGTTTACATCAAATAGTTTAAAAAAATATTTTTTTTCATTTTATCTTAACAATAAGTTCCCTTTTATACCCCTTAACCCACATACTACAAGCATACAATTTTTCGCCTTAAAAATGGTTGCTTTACTTACCCAATTTTTGCAGCCTCTACATTTGCTTGCGCTTAACCGCCACGTACGCCTAATCGAAATCCAAATAAAACAATGAAAAATGTTGTTGCCACAATCGGCTGCAGCATGGTGTTTCCAGCGGATGAAACATTGCTCTGCAAATTACTACGCACATCCATAAGATCACGTGATAACGGCAATTCAGTTGGGTCACTCAATTCATCATGGCATGGCAATTGCTTTGGTTTTAATGCAAACAGTCGTACCTTAAAACCTAGCGATTGTCTCGTTGCTACATCCTCGAGCGTATCCAAATTATTTGTAACCACAACATCATTTTGTTTCGCAAAGAGTGCATTTTGCTTTACCAACTCCAAGTCATCGTCCATATCAACTTGTTGCGCTAATAAACCATGCCCCTCATCATAGTAATCAGTACGCAATGTACTCTTTCTGCTATAATCGTTATTTATGGTCTCCTCCTGATTGTTGCTGGTACTATAGCCTGTGTTATATGGTTTTGACAATGAACGCTTTCTTAAGGCAGCAACATGTTCCGTTAATTGCATTTGTGTCGTTTGTCGTTGGCTACCACTGGCACCACTGCCACCACCACGTTGTGATTGACGTGATTTCGGCAGGCGTTTTCTATTGTTCGAATGCAACTCGATGTTGTTGTTGCCATTACCATTGCCGCTTGATATGCCACCAGTACTGTAGCCACCAATATTCAATAGATCGAGTATGTGATTTGGTACCGGTTCCACAAAATTGGACAGCTTCGGTTCTTGCAATGTGCAAACAAACTTCTCAAGAGAGTCACGCAACTGCATATGACGTGTACGATTTTTCAATTCGAAAATCCATTCCAAACGGCAATCACAGACAAAGTTGTTTTCTATTAAAAGAGATGAGAACAGAAAAAAGAAACGATAAAATAGAATAGAATTGTAGCAAAGAAAATAGCATGAATTTCACTGCTGAAATATTGGCAGCAAGAGCAGCTGGAAATTGTTGAAATTGTTATAAATGGTTTCTGTCAAATTGTCCAAGAGAAATGTTCGTCCTTTTACACCTTCTATGCCATTTACGTGTTCAATTATTGCCAACAAATGTATGAGCACCTGCCTACTAACTGCAATACAAACTCACTCACACCAGAAGCAATATTGGGAATTTTTTTTTTTATTTCTGTAGTCTAGTACCTTTTATTTGTGTAACTAAGAGCAATTTTGAAGCAGCTTCATTGACCTCCTAGGTTTTTGCTTCCGTGCTTGTTTGGTCACCTAGCATTGCCTACTACGAGTTAAAACTTTTTTCTAAATGCATTTTATTTTGAGTCCTTTTAAGGATTTCACTCTGGAAATGATTACAATTGAAATGTCCTGTCATTGTTCATTCATAGTATGCTCCAACTGTGTTGTTAATTTTAACGCCATTTTGAATTTAGACATAGTAAAGTTCAGGATAGATGTGCTCCATTGAAATTGGATTTTAATGTATTGTCCTTATGCAATCACATATAAATGAGTGTGTTCAAACGCACAGTATGGCACAAACTTCTCAAACTAATTTAATTTTTTTCCTAAAATTGATGGATTCAATTGTATGTTATCGACTAGAATATTTGGATTGATTATAAAAATTCTAAATGAAGGAATGCTTTTACAGAGTTCCGTAATAAATGAGAAATATGAAAAACAAAAAAAAAAATCAATAATAATAAGCAATCCTCATCATATCATTTACTAGTTTCTTTATTAGATTCAATTAGAAATATTTCATTGTAAGGCTTTTTCTGTTAAAAATTTCATTTATAACAAAATTATTTTTTAATTAAACCCAAATGAACTGTTTGAGAAAAGTACTTTCATTCGATAAAGAAAGTATCCGCACTTATTAAATGAAGCACATAAACCTTTATCAATCAAACATAAGTTATTGAGTCGTCTTCAATATAGGAACCATCGAGAGCATTACAATTGACATTTATGACTTTTTCGATTGGTAAATTTGGGGTAATTTTTTTAATCGAGATGCAATATTAATGCACTTTCAGTGTAATTTTCATTTTCGTTGGGTAAATCTGAGGTAACTTCCTTAATCAAGATTCACTTTTAGTGCAAATTTTATTTTCGATTGGTAAATCTGGGGCCAAATGTACAACACAAGAGACTAATTTATAACACTCTAGATATTTTGACAGAGTAGCAATATTACACTGAAATAAACAACTGTTTTATATGATTTGACATATAAACTGTGATTTGATTCGATAAATGTATTTATGAAAAATAGTGTTGGTAGACAACACTGCTACAAAAATGTTAGATTACACTAAAAGTGTTCGATGGAACAACAAAATTTGATAGAGAGTAAATAGAGAGTAAATTTGATAGAGACTCAATCGAGAGTAAATCTAGATTCAGTCCAGATTTACTAATTGAAAACGATGTAAGTCTCTTAGACTAATTTAGTTTTAATTTATTCTGTGATTTTTTTATTTCTTAGAAATAAATGTCAAGAGTTTAAGAAGAGTTTCTTGAACAGTCATGAATTAACACAACTAATTTTAAACAATTGAATTTTTAGTCTATCGTATAGCTGTTACGAATATTGTCAAATATGCATCATCAGTAGTGTTTTTGGTTAAAAGCGGTACCAGGGGTTGAAGTTGTGCGCTCTCAAATTTGAAGTGGAGAGTTGGCGTTATTGACCTAAAACTCTAGTTTTGTGAGTTGCTGTTAAACTTCGTTAACAAACTCAATTGCTGTTACTTGTTAGTTATTTTATTAGAAAAAAAGTTATATTATCATGCTAGGTTAATACGGAGCTCAATTTATCAGTACATGAATTTTGATTTTAAATTGACAAGTCCCATGACGTGACCATGACCAAGTCCCAGTGACGTGACCATGACCAGTGGTAGCCAAACGATTTTAAATAAACTACATGAATGACACTAAATCAATCAGACATCATACAATCTGATAATCAAAAATAAAGTTGGTAGATAACAGATTGACTAAGTAGGAAATCAATATTGTTCATGATATTGAATTTCTAGTGATGTGATTTAATTAGTATATTATTCAATTAGAATTGCTCGGATGAACAGCTTCCAATTGTTTTAAAATTCAATATGCTTAAAAATGATAAATAAGGTATTGGTAAGTGGTATTAATTGACCCAGTGATTTATTTTAGATTCTTTACGCAGGTTAATTCTCAGTGGACTTTAATGAATATATCAGAATTTATACTTTTTTGTTTTGCATAACGGGTGAATCATTATCTTTTCAACTAATGTTTCGATCTGCCTTTATCCATGGCCTTTCTTCTCCATTTTATATTGCAATGGTTAGCAATTCAGATGAATATCGATCAAACAATGATTTCTTGTGGTGCCCTTTCCTCTTTCTTCGATGAGTACATTGATGAATTCATGTTTTTTTTTACTTTGTGAACAGATATTCTTATAAAGTGCTCTATGCGCTGGAATCTGATATATTTTATAAAGTTATGTCCCTTTATTATATTAAACGGCCATATAGTTTTTGTAGACGGACATGTTATTTTATTAGCGCCATATGATATAAAATCATTGCTCGTCAAGTTTATATATTTAAATAGAAGAGGTGTAACACTCTTATTGTGTTATTTACTATTATTGCATGTTCTGTAAAACTTTCTTAGCTACCTGTATTCGTTCTAAGATTGTTAACGTTTTATTTTCATTAGCACCAAGTACAACTAAAGTGTCTATAAAATGAATCGCAGATTTAAAGCAAATATTATTTGCATATAGTATTGTTTTCTCTATAACGACATATCAAATATCTTGCTTTGGCATAATTTATATGAAGTCTAACCTCAACTAATTTTATATAAATTATTTTTATCTTTTGTGTGCATAGAGGATATAAAACACTTTATATATCATTGAACTGATAACCTTCAAGTTCTTCAGTTTTTATAGTACGCGAAATAAAAGTTCTCACAAATTTTTATGGAGTCATATTCCATCTCCGGCACCGACTTCAGATACTTTATGGAGTTAGCACAGATTTGGGTAAAATTATTGAAAATAATTTTTTTCAGTGCCATAGTTGCTTACAATATCATATAATACTATTTTGAAGACAAGTATTAAGAGGGTACATCCTTGTTTGATACTGGAGAGAATGTCAAAACCGTCTGAAGCCGTAGTTTCATATGACGACCACACAGTTGCTTCATATGTAATTTGTACTGATCTTGCTAGATTCTTTGTAATATTATTATTTTTTTTTAAAAGCGATGTCAAATTTTGTTTGCTACTACAAAATAATTGTTGGCAAAAATTTGATAAGATATAAAGATTTGGTCAATAAGTGACCAATTTGGTCAGATACCATAGTAACATACTCGAATTTCTCTGCAAATACGTTTGCACGCTTGTAGAGCATGTTTGCAAACCCTTTATGTCCAACTCTTTTTGTTATGTTTACTCATTTTGGCAATCAGTTTTATTCTATTAGTGCTATTTCTAAGTCCTATGGTACATACGTATTATCTTCCATGTAAACAACTATTAGAGGATTGAGTAGTTTTCCTGCAGTTCGGTTTCGCCATACTTAAATAATTGTATTGCAAACATATCTTTTCCAGTCATTTTTTTTCCTCTTATTCCTATTTTCCAGTCTTTCCAAATATGTCTTCCAACATATTTTTTCCATCCAAATACGTCTTAGAGTGTTGACTTGTGTTTCTTACAGTTCAGTTCTGCCAACCTTTAATTGCATCGTAAACATATTTTCTTCAGTGCTTTTCTTGTTCAGTTGGTATTATTGCGTTAAATTTAAATGTAATATAAGGAAAAATATTAATTTAAGATTTAATTTAAAACATTTATCAAATTCAAGTGTTATTTCTTTTAAACCCTTTTTTAATGTTTCATTGTCCTTGACCAATATTTTATTCTTTTAGAGAATCAACAAAATTTCAACCAAAAGCTCACAACCACAAAAGTTCTGTAGCTGTCACGCTACTATTTCCAAATTGAACTTCGTCCAAGCCTCAGCGCAGCAGTCTACACCAAAATGCATAAATGTCAACCTAATTGTAGAATATAATTGTCATAAAAGTCAGACATTGACAGAGAAAAATGTTCCAAACTATAAGAAAAAATACTCATAATAGACGAAATTTATGTAATTGGGCAAAATGACTGGCAAGGGATTGCATTTGAAATGCCACAAAATGTAATGACTAAAATGTTAGCAAGCAACAATCATATTTTTTTTATTGTGAATAAGCATATATTTATATGTACCGTTATTGATATCCACTTTTGATATAGACGTAAATAAATTATAGACATTTATGGACTGTATATAGACTATTTATTGTTCCATGATATGTTAACACCCTCAATTGTGGATTTTACGTATATTTAGTCACTAGGAAAGATCTTTTTGGTTAGCTATACATTATATTTAATATATACAGAAAGTAATACATATACTTATAATACTAATATTCTGATAGTCGGTAAGTTTTTTGAAAAACCTATGATCACTTTTATTAATTGTACTAATTTACCATTTATTTTGTAGGTACTGATAAACGAGTCTATAAAGATAAAACTTTTTAGTTTTGTTTAGTTAATTACAATATAGTAATTCTATAATTATATGCAATGATCTTATTCCATCCTTATAATAAGTAAAGATCAGTTCGGAATGGTATAATAACGAACTGTAAATTAAATATGTGATGCCGTGGAACACAGTTTTGTTTGATATATGTCACTGAATGGATACTGTCAAATCAGAACCATGAAACGGATAATTTTTTATTATAACTAGGATATTTATATGTGCAATGTGTAATATATATTATTTAATATATATATATATTACATATTATTTATTTTATTTATTTTTTCAACGTATTTTAATTACAACAAATATTTTTTACTTCCTGTATATTTGACTTTTTAGTGCTGTTAACTGGCATTTTTACATGTATTTGTGTTAATGAACTTCGTTGAACTATGCTGATTTATGTATATCTCATGTAAAAATGTTTCCTATGAATTACAATTCATGTGTAACAGTTTGACTAAAGTAACTATATTAAATGTATAACGATAAATTACAGCTTATATTCACAAAATATATGGTATCGCCTTTGCGAAGCGTTGAGTAACTTTAGCATGAGTTTCTCAATATAACGTTCCTAGATTAGGTTCTATTCACAAGAACTAATAATAAAAGCATGCAACAAATAAAGCCGCTACAAACAGAATAGTATTGAAATTTAACAAATAAAAATAAAATATAATTAATTCATTTAATTATTCTACATTGGGTTTATAATTTCGTTCTAATATAACACAGCAAATGAATTTGTTAACGAACTTTCACAGCAAATTATCAAAAAAAAAACTACAAGTTCAAATATATAAGTCCAGTACGGCTTTGGGTCAGTTGGCTAATGAACACTGACTCTGAAATTTAAATATGGCAAACCCCGAGTTCAACTCTTGGCCCTTGCAGTCTCAAAAAACTATTTACGAATAATTTAATATAAGAAATAATTTCCAAGACCACTGATGAAGGGTATTTGGCCATACTCGAAACAGTTGTATGGTCAGCCAAATATTCAATTAATTTAAAAGACATAAAAAAGAATTTTTGTTGTTGTAGTTCACTACTTTTCAAAAAACCTCTGTATGTAATTATATTATGTTCAAGATTATTTATGGTATTACATATGAAACCTGTAAGATATTCGCGTTTTATTTTTGATATATTTAAAAGAAATACATTGTTATATATGTTCTATCTTAAATTGACAAGTTATAAAGAAGAAAAAAGCATATTATTTAAAATACAATAGGAATAGTATACATAAGTCATAAGTCAGGGACCGGTACAGTTATTATTAAAAAATAAAAATCAACTATTTAACTCTTATCATTCACATTTTAAAATAAAACGCAATAATAATTGTATTTGCCTCAAATTATATTTCTCAAAAATAAATATTATCATATGCCTTTTTTTATTTCTCCGCCCACAAATTACTCTTACACTCTGCTTTTTATTTTTATATGCACAAATAACTATAAATGCAGTAAAATATCTTTTGGAAAAATGTAAGAATTTAACTTTTTATGAAACCAGGAAGGATTTTGGTACGATATAGTTTATTTTAGAGCATTTGTGGTAACTTTAGTTAATAATTTTTTATTACTTCTTGTGTTTTAGAAGAATAAAATATAAAAGGAGCATACTAACTTAGTAAGTCATAAAGAAAAAAATCGAATTTTTTGTTTATTGTTATCTTAAATACAATAAGATACATACAATACCATATATAAGTTACAAAAAATCAGAATTTAAAGTAGAGCTAAAATTTCCTATGCTAAAGTACATTTAATTAAACAATGAATTTAGATGACTGAAAAAAAAACTATGAATGTTATATTTAATTTTCGTCACACGGAAAGCCTTGGTAGTTGGCAGTTAATTATTCAGATTAATTGAATACCGTTTTCATAAGTACCTATTTCTGTCGCATTCACAGTATATTTTGATAACCACAGAAAAAGCAAGTTAACTGAAATAAATTTGAATTTAATTTTTTATTTAGTTTTTAAATGCATATACTTTCAAGTATAAAAAGTAGATATATGTTTATGTATATAGGCATATCTACGTTGGGTTTCATACTTTGTTAGCTCTCCTACTCTGCCCGATTTTGTTTTAACAGACTGCCTTAAAAAACTTTATATTTTTTTTATCAGTTGATTTGGTTTAGAAATATTTAGTTAGTTTTTTTGGTTATAAAATTTATTGCCGTCAAAATGGTGAGAGTGCGTGTCAAATGGTAATGGACAATAGTTTGAAGTTTGGAACTCTTTTGATGTGCGACTATGACGGTCCCAACCGAAACTTATTTCCATTTTATAGTGCCAACACACATGCTTTATTGTGTGATTATTAAACTATGTGGTTAGTCAATGGATTTTTATGCTCTCCACCATAAAAACATTGCATACTCATTTATAAGTTTTTTAGGAGCTTTTTAACTATTTTTTTTTCTTTTTTTTCTAATGCTATATTTCTAAGCATTGAAATGAAAAAAAGGTCAAGTAAACTGAATAATTTAGTGACATGTTAACAAATTTTAACGTTTCGTTACAAGTTTTTGCACTTTACGAAAATTAATTAGGTTATCATTAAAAAGTTTTTGTTGGCTTGTTAATAGCAAAACAAACAAAATGTCAATATAACGAATACGAGTAAAGTAGTTAGGAACTTCAGTAGTTTCTCGTATGCCTCAGTTTTAGTCATTTTGTGTGGCTTATATTTGAAAAGTTGCATTGTCTGGCAATGTTTTAAAGTATATTTATTCATAGTAAAAAGATTTAATATACAAAAATGAAAATTGTTTTGATTTTTAATATCTGTAGCAGACTTTTCACCATTAAAATATATTACATATATGTAATAACGGCATTAACTGTTGAGAAAATGCTATATATATTTTAAATGAACTAAGCAGAAATTACTATTATATTGTCACTTAATTAATAATAAAAAAAATAAATTTTTCTTAAAGAGGTTTTTCGAACATTAGTGAACTACTACAACAAAAATTCATTTTATATTATTTCAATTAATTGAATAAATTTTTTTTTAAAATTATTTAAAAAAAATTCAGCCAAAAATTAAATTAATTAAAATAATATAAAAAATAAAATTTTTGTTGTTGTAGTTCACTACAACAAAAAAAATCAAGTACGGCTTTGGATCAGTTGGTTAAAGGTGCGCTGATTCTGAGCTTCACATTTGGCAGGACCCGAGTTCGATTCCTGGTACTTGCAGTATCAAAAATAATTATTTATGAATAATTAAATACAAGAATTATTTCCAAGACCACTGATGATGGGTATTTGGCAATACTCGAAACAGCTGTATGGTCAGGCAAAAATTCAATTAATTAAAATAATATAAAAAATAAAATTTTTGTTGTTGTAGTTCACTACTGTTCGAAAAACCTCTTAAAAAAAATTATAGTTTATTATAATTGGATGTTACTGCAGCCCCTCGAAAAATGTTATTTAAGGCATTTATTGACAATTTACAGCTTTTTTATATCTTAACAAAACCTATTGCACTAAATAATGACGACTAATATAATTTTTTAAGTATTAGATGTATGTAATATATCAGCTTACAACTTCGTAGGATAATCAATAAAACAACTTTATGGAGTAATTCTACTTTATTCATCTACGTTGTCTACTTTAAGAGTGATATGTTAACTGAAACTGAGTATTGGAATTAGATCAATTACTATTATTATTGTTGGGGGTCTATTGTGCCCCCTTCGGGGTTTAAAGTAGGTCTATGAGCCCTGTTGCGTTAGTAGTATAGAATCTACCTTACAAAATTTTATTGCCTCTTCTGAAGAATATACATTCCCAGGAGCCTATTCCGCATGTGCATTAGCCCATGGCATTCTAACAGCACATGTGTGACCGACTTCTCATTCTCTTCGCAGAATCTACAGTTTGCATTCGTAAGTATACCCAGTCTTGTAAGGTGGTTTTAAGTTTATTCTTAGAGATGATTCTAAGTTTTTTTTTTTGATAGGTTCATTTAATCCTGGTATATTTTATTGTTATAAGTACCAATAAGTGATTTGGATTCTTTCAAATCTGATATATTATCCCAATAATGGTCAATTACTATAGCAATTTAACATAATAAAGGATTATATTCAGAGTCCTAAGGCTTAGAAATATTTATTTAAACTTTTTTGCGTTCAGATAAATGGATGAGTGATCATGACTGTATAGATCACTTCAAATGAAATTTACACGGAGACCGTATGTCTAAAATGCAGGTTCTATAACAGTAATGATTAAAAAAATAAAAATCAACTAATAACGCTTAAATAATAAAACAAAAAATAAAACAAACTCTTTACCTATACCAACCCTTTAATACATTTTGTAAGACAACTACAACACTGCGTTTTTTTTTCTGTTTTCAAAAATAAAAGTTATTCTTGAGTTTTATATTTTTAAGGCAAAAATAATAATTATTTTGGCATTTTAAGATAAAAAGTACAGTATATGAGTTGTTTGTGTGTGAAAAAGTAAGTAATTATTTTTGACAACTATAATACAAAGCAAATTTAATTATTTTTTAATGTTAATTTTTTCTTGTCGAGAGTGACGCATCTATATGACGAAAAGACACTATTTAAAAGTTAGACGTATTTGAATAACAAAGGCTCCTACTAGGAGTTAAAGCAATAAATAAATATATATAAAGAAAAAACAAAAAAAAAATTTTAGTTAATTTAAGTAAATTAACTAAAATGCTTGTCTTTGTATTTTCTTTGCTATTCAAATCCGTCTAATTATTTTCTTTTTGAGTTGTATTTCAAAATGCTTATATGTGTATATGAAAAATACATAACATTAAGGATGAAAGTGATCAGAATAGGAATTAAATACTTAAACAAGAATGTAGACATTTGCTGCTTTTAAAAATATTTATTATTACTTTTTTTCTTAAACATTTATGAAATAATTATTATTTTCGGTCCTTCATTATAAAATGAGCTTAATGTTTCACAAAAATAGTTGTTATTTTAACAATTTTTAATTAAAAAACAAAGAATCCAATAAAAGTTTTAAACCTAAGTTCACAAAAATCAAGTATTATCTGCGAAAGATATAAGACACAGTATATCGTATGCATCTTCTCAAAATTGGGTTCCCGTTTCCTTGGAAAAAAAAGGAAATTTGTTCAAAGAAATGAACGTCATAGCTTAATATGTCTAAGAAAAATGTTTGAAAGAATGGATCAAGTGCTGGTGTACTTACTTTACACTCGGTTGGGTCTACCGAACTGTTGATGTAAACTGATATAGTACCAGTGGACATTTTGATTGAACTTGTTATATACCATGAAGAGTTTGTTTCTACAAATCAAAGAATTTCAATGACAATATAATTATTTTAGAAATAAGCTACCAGAATCGTATTTTTGAAAAAAATCTGGAGACGGTTATATTATTATAATCCAAAATTATTTAAAATTAAAAGAAAAGTATACTTATTTCATAAACAATTGTTTTTTATTTTAAATTTCAACTAAGTTATCACTAATAACATTATGTATGTAGTGATTTCGACTATTTGTATGTATAATAAGCAATAATAATAATAAATTTATAACAAAATTAATTAACATATTGTTTTTATAATGACATGATGTATAATTTAATAAGCAAATTTATTGAAATTAATAAACTTAATTAGTGTAATTGGAAAAAGCATCATATTTATTTATACGATTAAAATTTTTATAAATTTCCCTATTACGAGTATTTTTTGTCTTTCATCTTACTCAAGTAGAATATTCTTTTTCTTTTACTATCTAGAACAGTTCATTAATTATTCATTTTAATCTTTTAATGAGCATATTTTGTGCATTTCGTTTAATATAAAGACTATAAAAACCATAACTGATTATTTGCTGGTTACTTTATTAAAAATATAATAGCGCGACTATGCAAAGGGAACCTTTGCGGAACTGATAAAAAAAAGTAAGTTTTATTTATGGATTTGGGCCCACGCTGTTGCGGCTTAGTTATTTACGATTTGTTGCCTTAAAACAGTTTAAACGCAGTTGTGAGCCTACATACCTAATTTCTTTTTACAATATTTCGTTTTTTACGTTTTTATAGTGAATCATATACTTGTTACATTATAAATACGTAACGTAGTACAAGTAGACAGACCTAGAAAGCATCCATATACTAGCAAGCAGAAACAGGAAAGTACTCCAGAAGAGAAAAATTGTCCAAAAAGCAGATGGCCTAGTTTTCGTACTACCTACTTTTCGTGGTATTAAAATTTTTTCGGTAGAATGTTGATTTTCTGGCTCCATGAGAAACAAGTAGCGGCATCACTTGGCTCGTTTACTTTTATACAATAATTGCCACAGGATACTGAGCCGTAAGTTGGCTGTCCTTTTGAGAGTTTTTATCATTTTTTATTACATTTCTCGAGAGCGTTCTCTATGCAAATGAAGTCAAAAGTTTTCTGCCTGGTAGATTGGTAGATTGGGTGAATGTTCGGTTCGGTCCACTCACTGTTTGGTTGGTTGGGGTTTGTATCTTTTTGTGATTTCTCGTAATGAGTTTGGTTGCCTTTTTATTTTTGTATGAGTTGTAATGTTGTAAATGTGATGCATTTTTTTTTCTCTGTTGTTCTGTTCTGTACCTATTGATATATATACATTCAACTTTTTTGTAGGGGTTTTATGCAAAGTTGTAGTAGCAGTAGTAGCAGTTGGAGTAGCAGTTGTAACAATTTTGTTACAAACAAATAACATTTTTTTTGAACTTTTATTGCAATTTTCTTCCTGTTACCCGTGAAAAGTGTGCCATTTGCACTTAAATTTATTCAAAATCAAATGGTTTATTTTTCCGCATTGCTGCTTACACAGAAAGGAGAAAGGCGAGTTTAACTGAGAAATTTTTATTTTTCTATTTAAATGACTTTGTTACCTTTTTCGAATTTATATTGTAACTTGGTTGAAGATTAAGTGTAAAAGTGTAAAATTGCTAAAACTTTTTAATGTGTTTGAAATAAAATAATTTAAATTAAATTTTAATACTTTCCTGGCTGCAATTAAATAAAGTTAGGTAGTTAAAATATTCAGTTGTTTTCATATTAAATTTCTTTTATAAAAATTTAATATTTTGTGAAAAAGAATATCTTCTTTGAGAAGTAATTGTGATCCAAAAATATTGCAGCAAATATAGTAACAATATTTTTTTTACGAGCATATATTGTTGCCTTAGTAATACACAGTATTAACTATTTTTGGATGCATATATTTGGTAAAATATTTATGAACTTTTCGTTTTTTATTTTTTGTTTTGGAAAAGGCAGTTCCAATGTTCGATGAATTGTATGAGCTATACGATGATATTGCTATAGTTTGATACAGTATCCGCAGGTGGAAAATGATGTCCACATATTAAGTGGAAGGACCAGTTAACCAACGATATGGGAGAGCTAGGAAAAACCAACTGACGACAGCAAGCCACCTTTCGAGTTGTGATTATAAGTCTCTTCACTAAATTTGATAAGTAATTTGGGGTATCTTGAATGCTATAGCGAAACCTTATATATAATCTTGGAATGCTAAATTTCAAAACAATTAATTCTTTGCCACTTTTAACCAATCACTAGAGCTGTTTGATATATTGGTACTAACAGCTGTTAGTAAGTTTTAATATTTAATATTTTTTGTAATTATACAATTTTTCACAATTTAAATCTATATCATTTTTACAATAATTCCGAATATATCCCTTTGACAGCTGTTTAGCAAATACAAATTTTGGGTAGTTTGCAAAAATTGAAAAGACAAAGTTGGTCAAGCACATATTCATTTTTGAAACAAAAAGATAGCTTGAATGATCTATATTTTTCGTGGCTTAAATTGTTTTGTTGTAGTTGTATTAGTCGAAACGACACTGAATGACTATGAAACTCATAGATAATAAATGATGTTATAGTGTAATCATAATCAATAATCATAATCAATTTCAACAATCTGTTGTATCTGTCAAAAATTAAACAAAAATACCATATGCAACTACACATTTAGAAGGAAGTAAATCAATGTGTTATAATGAATTGAATTTTTGAATGAATTTTTTTTTGTAAACAAATCTCTTTGACAATATGTTAGTGGTGCAAATATTTTGCAAAAGTGCTTTTGTTGTGCATAAAAGTGCTTCTGTTGTGCACAAAAATGCTTCTGTTTCGCACAAAAGTTCTTGTTCAGCACAAAATTGCTTCTATTATGCATAAAAGTGCTTTTGTTTTATACAAAAATGCTTGAGGAATAACTGGTTACGACTATAAATAATAAAAAAATCTTATACAATCTATTGAAGACTAAAGTCCAAAGTATTTATATAAATAGGAGTAACTGTATAACGTTCTTTTGGAAAATATCTATATACCATGCATTTTATGTGTTACTGTGTTTTATACAAATTAGTTTTACGCAATTGTGGCAGTTCCAGTATTCATATTTTTAATAATATTGTAATATATGTGTATATGTTAATAATTTATTTTTGTATTTTTAAATTCGTATCTCAATTTATTGAATTTCAATAAATTGTTGCTTATGAAAACAAAAAATTTGCATGGTGCATCTATATATTTACAAGTCGTCTGATTTTAATATCAATGTTAATGATTCGCCGAATACTTTTTGCCCAATTTGTTTAAATTTTTTTATAATCATATATGGAATATACGACCGAATTTTATAAAATATTTTTTCGACAATATGTGTGTTCATGTTAGGAACTCTTGCATCTATAGTTAATGTAATTTCTAATGCTTTCAGTTGCAGTGCTGGATAATTAATAATAATCTTGTTAATTATAATCAAGATTATAATTATCTCTATTATACCTAATTTAATTTAAAAAGAAAAGTGTAGCTCTCCACAGGGAGAACTAACTAAATTGTAAATTATCATGACTTAAATAGTATTTATCTAAAAATTGTAAAATGTCATAGTATTATGTGACAGAATATATATTGAGTCGTGTTGTTGTTGTTGTGATTTGAGTTAGTGCTATTGTACAGTTTTACTCTTTTGTGGCTGGGGCGCTTATCCCTGCCCCGTACTAAACTTTAACTATACTAGAATCATTATCATTTATTTATCTTCTAATTGATGACGGATTGTAGATCAGTATATCTTCCTGTGCGTCCCGAGGTGGACTTTAGGTTTGTTATGACGGGGTTGGGCAACGTATCAATTTTTGTGAATAATTTTGGGCCTCTGTTCTTGATATATTTTTTCACTGAGTCGATTCTTACATATCTATGCATGTCTGTTGTTCTAATATACCAAGGAATCTTAATTAGTCTTTCTAACTAAATTAAATTAAAATTAATTAAATTAAAAAAAAAAAATTATTCCTAAAATTTGTTTTTTGGTAGTGTGGTGAAGTATATTGTTTCTGTCTGTATAATAATATTTCTTACTAAAATACTATATTTCACACTTTAGTTGAAAAGGATTATATTTTAAAAGATTTAAATTCGAAAAAATGAATTTCTGTCAAATCTTTATTTATAGACATCTTAACAAAATCCATTCAAATATGTACTAACTATAAAAAAACAACTCATACTTGAAAAAGCTGCAACACAACACTCTCGGGCATTAAGTTTAATATCTTTTTGAGAAATCATATATTCGCATCTGATTATGAAAATCCAATAAAATTGCAATAAATCTACGCAAAACGATTTCAAATTTCAATCAGCCAAACACTTATTTTATGTCTTCCTTTTTTTCATCTCCATCATTTATTCATATATCTTTTTATGAAATTATTTTATGCAATCTTCCGCAAAAGAAAACAAGATCAAACATTTCATTCCCCTCGTCGTATTTTGCAAATCAGTAAAAGGCCCTGACAAACTTTTTGCGAGCCCCAACAGCAAACAACAGTACCAACTTCCAAAAAAAAAAATATGAAAGCAACAACAACAAATGAGAAAGTTAGCCAGACTGAGGAATAACGCAACAAAATCAAAATCATCACAAACGATTTAACTTTCAGGAGTAAATATTGTGCCGGAGGATAAATATTTTTATGAAAGCAACTAAACAAATCAATGTGAATAGCAAAATTATTTACGAGTATTTATTTATTTGCTTTTCTGCGATTTGAACATTCTAATATGACCACTCAACCGCGGCAAAAGAAAAATAAAAAAGTGAATAAATGAAAGAAAAAAATTATGGAGTAAAAAAATCTGGTAACTACAAAAAATAACAAATAAATAAAAAATGGCATCGTTAAAGAATTTTATTACTGCGCCCAAAATGCAAGGGTCCACAGTTCGTCCCAGCCAACATTTTTGCATTTACGAGTATTTTGGCGGGGTTAGCGTGCAATGTGTGTGTGCGATGATTGCAAATAAATAAATATTAAAAATCTATTTCGAAGTGAATCTCACTAATGTTAAATACAGTTCCAAAAAAGGGCGTAGAACTTATATCCTGCAAGATTCAATTTTTATTTTTTTTTTCTCTAAAACATGGCATTGTCCTTGCATTGTTTTGTTGGAAAGTTATATTTCATTTGTTTAAGAATTGCAAGAGGGTGATATTCACTTCATTGTAAGCATCAAGAATCTACACTTGAAAAGTGTGTTGCCGAAAAGATAACAATCGTTGAAGTTTAACATTTGTGCAGTACAACAAAAAAAAAGTTATTAAATGATTTGATATTTATTGGACTCAAATTAAGTCAAGTGGAACAAACTGTGAAGATAAATTAAATAACTACCCCATATTAAATTGTTTCTTTTGTGTTTGGCAATTTATTTAATTTCAATAAAAAGTAAATAAATTTGCTTTTTGAGAAAAGTTACTCCTCACAGCCACTTGAGTTGAAACTTATAAGCAATAAACGTATTTCATTGTACTCGTATTGGGTGTATTTTGGGAAATGAAATGTAAATTAAGATATTGCAACTGATTTGATTGAGATATTGCTAAATATGCACAGAAAGGAGAACCAAAAACTAGAATAGTAAATAGTGCAGACACCAAAAAATTAAATGTGATGAAAACGTGGAGATCTGGACGCAGATCGAAAATCACAAGAGCATGGCCTAAAATGCCAATATAAAAGAGATACTCCTTGAAGTAATGCGAAAGTGGTTCCGAAAGGGAATAAGTCTCGCCGAAGAGGTGGTGTTTTAGTCCGTTACTACATATTAATGTTAAGAAGACGGCCAAACCATTCCGACGACTTTCGGTCTGACGGTGCATTTCACTTCATCATTACAAAAAAAAAAAACAAAAAATTTGTACACAGTTCTTTTAACAATCTTTGTACAATCAGAAAAATATGCTCTAATCACATAATAGTTAAATTGAACTGATTATTTTCTTAGAAAAATTTTATCTCATGTGATAAAGAAGATATGAAAACCAGCATGTGGTATGGTTAAACCAATATATTGCAACGAGTAAGAAAATTTTCACCTGATATTTGGTTAAAATCTAGTTAAACCAACGTAATTATTTTTATGAGTGTACTCTACTGAAGGTGAGTGAGTGAAACAAGAATCTCCTACAAGGATAACTATATTTAAAGTACACCAGTACTTAAAAACATTGCTCAAATCGTCATTTCAAATGAGAAGCTAAATCTGCTTGGTGAATCAAATCAGGTGACGATTCATTGAGTACCAGGACATTCTGGCATACGCGGAAACGAATACGCGGACAAGCTAGCCAAAGAAGGAGCAGCCACACCGATAATGGGGCCGGAACCTTTTTGTAGACTAGGAAATAATATGCTCCTTTCTCTCATAAAAATAAAGGAGAAACATAATAAAAGGGAATACTGGGAAAACCTACCAGGATTAACACAATCCAAATCACTTATTGGTAACTATAACAATAACAGATACCAGGATTGTATGAAACTACCAAAAGAAAAACTTAGAATCATGACAGCAATTCTTACAGGACACTGTAAACTAAAATATCACCTTACATGACTGGATATAGATACGGATGCAAACTGTAGATTCTGCGCAGAGAATGAGGAGTCAGCCACATATGTGCTGCTAGAATGCCTTGCGCTAATGCACAAACGGAATTGACTTCTGGTAATGTATATTCATACAAAAGAGACAAATAAACTCTGTAAGGTAGGTTCTATACTACATTTTATTGACGCAATAGGGTTTATAGACCCACTCTAAGTCCCGAAGGAGTACTAGATTCCTTAACTATAATAATAATAATCATCTAAAATAATCACACCAGCGAAAACTCTACTCATAAAATAAAGATTACAAAATAAAAGCTAACAAACAAAATATTCACAAGATGCAACCATACATTTAAAAGAGAATGGATTTCAATATCAATATAAGCAAATTGCTTAATAATTTTTGCCCAGCTTATTCAATTTTTTTATATATTAATGCTAGAACATTTGATTTAAATTTTTTTCAAAATGAAAACTTTGAACTTTGATATGATAATGATATTATTTTAAAGCTCGTAAAAATACTCGACAATAATTATTTTTAAAAACAACTCTTTGAGCACCAAGAAATGGTTTCCTTATTTATTTATGTAATTTTATAATAATCATATAAATTTATAATGAACTGCAATGTCTCGAAAGTAGAAACTAAACTTAAAAATGTTCATCTTTTAAAATTTTTACTTTTATGAATATTACTATTCAATAATGAATATTTTATTTATTTATGATAAACAAAAAAATTGTAATATTTCTGACGACTTCCATTAGTAATACATAAATACATACAAAAAAAAAGAAATTTAATTTGTTTTGTGGTTTTTAGTAATTTTAATTTATTTGAAATATTTGTTAAGTGACTTTTGCGGTAAGGAAACCGCATAAAACAAATATTGATTTGTTCAGCTAAAAAGAAATCTTGCTTTCAAGCAATTTTGAGGGGAACGCAATCCCTTATGTTATCATATGTATATGTTAATTAAATGCAGTTGACAACTTTAAGGAATTTAATTATATACATGAATGAATTAAAAAACTTCAAAGTGAAGCCATTATTTTATTATATGTGATAAATACTAATATATTGGTGTTAAGTACAACTATATAGTAGAAAGAATTACTTCTAGACAAATTGCGTTAGGCATAAAGTTTTAAAAAACCCCAAGTCATTTGCTAAAATATATATAGCAGCCAATTTATACACACTGTACATCTGCACTTACAAAGTAAACTTATTTACGCTAATCATACAAACATATAATATTCAACTTAGGTCATAGGTATATACATATAACAAAACAAATATATGTTAGAAAATAGGCAAATAATGTCAAATGTATGAAAAATAAACAGAAGAACAAATAGCATCACAAATAAGTAAAGGTGCTGGCTAACATCACTAAAAGCAACAAACCTAAGTAGCGAAAATGGACGCTGGAACGATTTTATAGAAACAGTAACAAAAACTTGAGCAAGAGCAACAAAAGGGCTAGCTAACGTCACCAAATCGAACTAAATAAAATTAGCGATTTGGCTTGATAAAGATAATACTTGATAAAACTTGCTTAGCGAGTTAGTGCCTAAAGCAGTTTTACTCAATAATAACTGTGATCACTTTGATGATCCACTGTTAAATAATAGAGCTCTGTTAAATAACATATGGCCGGTTTAGTTGTTTTGTTTTTTTTTTTGTTTCTTTAAGAATTTTAGCTTTTATTTCGATTGTTGTTTTTAGTATATTTCTATACATATTTCGGCAAATTCGCTTTTGCCTTTATCAGGAGAATTCCTAATATTAAGTTAGGAATAATATCTGATATCTTATAATAAGTTATTGAGATGATTTGGTAGAAGTAATGTTTCAAGCTAAGTATATCTTCCTGACAGAATATATATTGCATTTGATTTGAAAGAGTACAATTAAAAATTAATCTGCACTTCCACAGAATCGAACAAATTCAACGCTTCGTCCTTCATATACATTTGCAAACTTTAGACTCTCAAATCTTCAATTCTGTATATCTTTAATTCTTATGTATCATGAAACTTTTGGCACAGATTTCAGTACAATACTCGTATTCTGATAAGTTTGAAATTTTGTAATGCTGGGTGCAGTAAAATTGCCATAATTTGGAGAAACAAACCTGTAAAGTAGTTAAGGATTAATTATTTGGTTACAATGCCTTCTCACACCCTGACCCTTATATTCTCTATACATTAAGTGTATCTTTTGTCTTTGTTTAGTTAAGCAACAAAAACAGAATAGATTTCTCATTTTTCATCTATTTTTAGTTTTAAAAGAAATTCTAAACCATTCACTCTAAAAATAGATTTAGTGCTAAATTTATATTTTCTTAAAAACCATTTTAAGTATTTTATATATTATATCATTAAATGCTCTCATTTAAATTTAAATTTAAAACAATTTATTTTCTTACCCACACAAAAACGTCTTAACATATGATAAGTTTTCTTAGTTTCCTTGTTGAGGAAATTGCTACTTGATACTACGAAATTGCACATCACTTATGTGGTGGAAAGCAACACCAGCAAATTAATGTACTGGAAATCAAGCAGGATTATAGCTTCACCTCAACGCTTTTTTGTCAGGATTTTCTCTAAAAGCTTACAAAAACAAAAACAACATATTTAAAAGCAGCCAGCTACTAATCAGCAGGCTCAACGTCAAGGCGCGTCACATTACACCAACACAGAATTTCAACTTACGTACACAATATTGATGGAAAATTCTACCAAAATTAAAAGTAAAGCTACACAAATTACGGTTATAGTGGCAGAAATCGGAATAGAAACAAAAACAATGTTAAGTAGACAGGCGTCCCATAATTCCTATTAGCTTGAATTTATGTTCATATCTTTCCTCACCATTTTCCAGCATACGTATGCATTTAGACAGAAGAGAAAAGTTACCACCAAAAATATTTCTAGCTAAGTTAATCGCGGTACCTTACAGGGTGCTTTTATAATATTTAGAAATTTATGATTTTATAAAAACAATTTATATTAAAATATTTAGTTTATATGTTTTAGTTTGGTTATGTTGTATTCAAAACAGATGAAATTTGTTCTGGAATCATGGTATCAGAAACGCACTTTGATTTTACTTTGACATTATTTTAGCCTTTGTTTATTTTACTTATTAACATAGTAATTAGATATGTCTTTTTAAATTAATCATTAAATATTATTTTCTTAATAAATATATATTAAAATATAGGCTACTAAATTCAATAAGATACTTATTCATGTTTATAAAATATTCAATAATGTGAATGAATAGACAGGCAAGTGTAGTCATCGATTTTCTAAATTGGTAGTCGATTACATTTAGGAGAGAGTTTCCACATATGATTAAATAGCTATAATAAAATTTTTGCAAAAATAAATAATAGTTTTGTTTTCAAAGTCTGTTTTTGCTTGTTTCTTTAAGTCAGTAGTTCCGAACCGATGATCCGCGGACTTTGGGTGATCCGCGAGATGGTTAAAAATGGTCCGTGAATCAAATTTAAGGGAGGCCAAGACTCACACTGGACTTTAGTGTAAAAAAAGAAAAAGAAGAATCAAATTTAACAGGTATGGATACATAGTTTGTAGTTTGTCCACTATGACCTTACTTATTAGAAAATAGGCACAAAAAATTTCGAAGTTATAATATACATATTTTATATCGTCGATCTATACACTTATACAATGCATTATACGTTATACCAGAGATGCTTTAATTATATTAAAAAATCAGACAATTTATTATTCTTAAACTTAAAACAAAAATGTCATAGTGATCCGTGGTCAAAAATAGGTTGGGAACCACAAGTTTAAACCAACATAACACATTAATTAATATTTTTTATGTTAGCTAAATAAAATAAATTTAAACAAAAGCAAAAAAGTGCTTTTGTTGTGCAAAAAAGTGCTTTTGTTGTGCAAAAAAGTGCTTTTGTTGTGCAAAAAGTGCTTCAGGAATAATATACTCGAACATAATACTGTTTACGATTTTTAAATATTGATAAATCTAAAATCTATTGAGACGGAAGTGGAAAATATTAATATAAATTAAATATGTTACATTTTGAATGTATTTTTAGGGAGCTGTATATATTGTTTACAGTATATATTTGCATTTTAAAGTCCTTATCTAAAAATACTAATCCCTATTATATGTACTTCATTAATAAGATGGAAGATAAGTAAAACTACTTAACAAATTTATTATCATTTATTGGCTATGTTTGGCAAAATACATATTGATTTTTGAGGAATAAAAGTCTACAAATATCAATGGAAAAATGCACCCTGTAATAACATCAAAGTAGAAATTAAGATTATGGTATACTTAGAAATATTTAATATCACAGTAAGTCGTTTCCTTTTTATTTCCATTTGACTGTTCTTATAAATTTCACAAGTGTAGTGTACACCGCTATCTGTTTGTATATTTATCTATATTATATTTCCAACGGTGCCTTTAAAGATGAATAAATTATAAACCATCATCATTATCAGCACAACTACAAATAAAATAATGTATCTACAGCAGTCAACTTCAATGCCAACTACAAGCACATTTACAACAGGAAATAGCGCAAGGCTCACATTTGTAACTTACAGAAGCCGAAAGGAGGAGGCGTAGTACGTAAGCGGCAATAAAGAATTTAGTATGAAGTTAGGCTGTTAGGTTGTTAGGTTAAGAAATATGTTTATGTTTTACGGTTCATATACATGTATACATATGTATATACATGTGTAATATTTTAAGTGATATATTTGGTTTGTTTGGTTTACTTTTAAGCGGCTGTTAATAAATTCGACTAATAAAGTGCGTTAATGTTAATCATCAATTCACACGACCCATTTAAAAGCCGTCAAAATTTGTTTGTTTTTTGACATCAAATTGCAGATGAAAGCTCAAAGTTTAAGATGAAATTTCTTATACATATAAATTGGTTTGGTTCAAAAAATTATTTAGATCTTATAGGTTTTTGGTGATTATTATAAAACAAGATAAATTCTGAGAGAATGAGTGATGTGATTGTCATATAAATTTGAAAATGATGACTAGTTTGTTTAAAATTTAGAATACGTAATACTCATTTTTAGAATTTACTTAAATGATTTATGCTTTAAATGTTGCAGATCAGTTAGAGTTAAGACGGATATATATAATTGATTTAATAATTAATATACAAAAAATATATACACTATTAAAAGAATGACTGTTGTGGATGAGTTACATTACTTCGATGATACAAAATTTATTAGATTAGATTATCGATTTGTGCGTTTATATATCTCAATGAAAATTTAATATATTACATGCTCCAATAAAAGGTCCTAAGATAAGATATGCATATATTCACGGTTCTTCTACAGTCAATGTTTCAAAAATTTACATATTTATATAGTTCCAAATAACATAATATTATTGGAATTACTGTTTTTAACATTGCTCTTTATCTGTTTGTATACCATTTAAGCACATATATACACAACCGCCTGCTTTAAGCAACTTTTCGTATTTTAAGTATGAAAAGAACTCTAAAAACTCTAAAGAACTAAAAATTTAGCAGTTTAAAACGTTGAACCATTTGTAGATGATTGCTAACTATTATGTTTTAAATAATAACATTCAAATACTAAAAAAAATTATAGTTTAGTTTAGAGAGTTTTCACTTGCTTCACCCTACCAAAGGTAGATATCTAGTACCACGGGGGTCATTGCCCGCAGTTTCAGCTGTTCTGACCAATTAAGGTTGACAGTGAAATGGTGACTGTAATGATTATATTTATTTACTTTTATTCGAAGTTGAGCTGCAGTTTCACACCGGGAGCTGTGACACAAAGATAAGCATAGGTATGGGTGGGCCTCGATCCTTTGTGGAAGTTATGCCACATAACCACATAACTTCATTTATACTGGCGAAAATTCTTTGAAATTCTAATCGAGTGTGTTTAAAAGACCGTGCTGTTGAGCCAACAAGACAGCTAAAAAACAGATGGTCAAGTCATATAGTTCGTCAGTTCACTGTTTGTTCTGAAATCTTGTGATTACTGCCTAATGATTTTTTGGAAATATGTACCACGGCTGGATTATTACATGAGGAGGACATATTCCGTGTTCTCCATTTTATTCTTCTGAGAATGGTATGAAATTTGATACATTATGCGTTCTACAGGAGACATCTTAAGGTCACTGTAAATTTGTGTGTTACTTACGAAACAAGTACTATTGACTGTTTTGTAGAGAAAGCTCCAGCTAGATTTTATAGGCCTAAGGAATTAATGAATGAATTACTATAACTATGGCTAGATAAAATTTTCAGGGCTTTTGTTCTTCAAAAATGTGCGAAAAATACATCCATATAAATATATTTTAGTGTGTAATTGTGAAACTGTTGTGTTGAATAATTTGATTTGGTGGTTAGTATTTCTTTTCATTGTGAATGTGACGTGGGTAAATATATCAGTTGTTTCAAATAAAGACTACTTCAAGACAGATTTCAGTCTTATTATAATATATGTATGTAAATATTCCGGTCTAGGTTTTAGTCACTTGTTTACTTTTGGATGAGTATATATCAGATAAATGATTCAACCGTATACGCTGCATATTCAATAAGTATTAGTATAAAAAATGAAATAATATACAAATACAGCTGAAAATGAAGTCATAATTTGAAATATGTAGGTGAACTGTATTTTGCAATGAAAATAAATTTCACAAAACGTATGTGAAAAGTTTGGAATGTTAATGGGATATAATCGATTTATAATAAATCTATGTATGAGAAAGTTTTAGTAATTTAGGTGAAGCCAATTTTAACTTTTTTCTTACTTTGTGAATTTTGATTGATAATTTGTTTCGTTTTGTTTGTTAAAATTTATATATCACAATAAATTCGTTTAAATTTTTTTACAATTTAAAATGAAATATTGCATGAAAAAACGTATATGTTTGCCTTTAAGCATTCGGCAAATTCAACAAATAAACGGAAAAACTCATTAAATTTGCGTGCTTCAATTTCACTGAAACTTGCAAAAAAATCATAAAAAATATATAATAAAAACCCAATAAAAAAATCATATTTTTTTAAATAAGTTTCCATTTTGTTGAAATAAAATCTAAAAAAAGTGCTGTACTTCTCTGGAAGACTGCATTGCTTTCAACATTCTTATTATTTTGGTTTTTATGCTCGTTTAACAAAATGTTGTGAATGTTACAAAATGTTGAACAAATACAACAGCAATGAAAACAAAAAACAACAGTGAAACGTCTGTAAAATATCTTCTAATCATCAGAAACAAAAGTTGCGGATGAAATTTAGCGAATGAAAAAGCATGACTCAAACCGCAGGCATATTTAGCAACAAAACATCAAGCTAACAATTTCAACATGCATGAAAATACCTGGCAGATGATGTTTTGCCTACATCCGGTCTTGAAGAATTTGCCGTCTTAGATACGAAATATTCAAAAAAGAGCTGGTATAGATAAAAATATCACTATAAATAAATTGAAAAATAAAGTGCTAGGTAATTGCACTAAAAAAATGAAATAAAAAACTCTAGAAGAAAAGAAACTTGCTAATTGCATTAAGAGAATGGAAATAAAAGACAACGCTTTATTTCACAAAAACTGATTAAATAATGACATAGCTACATTATGTCTTTTGTCCATTTCAGGGAAATAAAAATTATGTAGCCATAATTGTAGGATCTGACTTCTAAAGTAGCATGCAAACTTTTACAAATGATCAGCCGATCATCGATTGGCAAAATTTTTTAAACATTTCTCTATTCTCTATGTGAAATATGTATTGATTCACTTGAAAGAGACGTAATACCTTATATACTTTAAATTTTTGAAACAGCAAGGAAACCAACACAACTAGTATATCCTATTGACGAATTTTTCTGTAAAAGTAGTTATATAAGGATAAATATATCTAAAATTCTTGATTGAAATTAAATCTTAGCATTAATTTCTTATATAATGATCAAAAGCTAATAAAGAGGACACATCCCCTCTGTTAAAGTTTACTTGCAGATATAATGTATCACTGAAAACAATCTTAAAAACCCATTCTTAGAAATCAAAAACTATTGGACTTATTGTGATACTCATAAAGTTTCGAACAAAAGGTAGTTCGCCTGACTATTCTATACAATCTAAATCTTGGTGATCTAGGTGATCTAATAAGCATACCTTTACTATCTCTCTCACGCTAGTAAAATAAACGTCTTATAGATACTAGATCGAAATGAAAATGAATGAAAGTGAAAATATCAGTTTTTGTAAACATTTTGCATTGAAGGGAGACAGAAAATTATGGCCCAAAAATTTCCTCCTGACTCAGATCAAAACCGGAGAGCTACAAAGAATGTGACTAAAGGACTTATTCGCTTCATAGCAGAGACGACATTCTGTTTCTATAGATACACCCATTTTGTTAATATCACAATACAGTCCATAATGATTTATTTGATCACTTACTAATAACCTTCGTTATGTTTTATTGAGGAGGGACGTGCTACCGCAGTAGTAAAAACAAATCAGTGTTAACCAAACGATAACCTAGAATCTCGCACTAGCGTCAATTTCTTGCGGTTACAAACTACTTCTTTATCCGATATTTCCTAAGAACTATGTTATATTATGTTATGAACTATGTTATTGGAACTATGGACTAAGTCAAACCATAAATTTCTGGACCCATTTATGGTATACGTTACCATTATTTGTGGACTAGTTTTGTGCCACTCATTTGGGTATGAACTTATTCGATTGATTTGTGGACCAATTTATACGTATATGCATAAGTGTACATAGTAGAAATTGCAAGGAACATAAAGTTATTATATCAAAATGGCGCGCATTATTTAAAAAATAGCTGATCCACCAACGATTGTTGTGCTGCAATCTAGACCAGGGCTGTTCAACGTATGGCCCGCGGGTCACATGCGGTTCGCGATATATTTTTAATCTACTATAATTACGCAAATGTATTTATAATGTTATAATGTATTTATAATAACAACTATAAACGTATGTATTTGTCCAATCCTGAACAGTAATTTGTATTGACCCGCGATCGTATCTAGTCTGGACAGCCCTGATTTAGACAAACCTTTAAATATAAATACGATTAGACCAAGTTGCTTTACGAGAAGTGTAGTTCAAAGAAAAAATGTTAAGAGAGCGAAATATTTTGTTGCAAACAAGCCACATTTAACACAAATAAAAACTAAAGCGAAATGAATGAAATAGGCAAAGCGTGAAAATTCAAATGAAACCTACAATGAACACAAACCAAAAAAAAAAGTAGAAAAAAATAGAGAAACATTTAATGACATTGACTAGTGTTGAACATTTTTTTCATACATCCTTGAGGAAATTAAATCCTTTAAATATACATCCTTACAAAAAGAATTGCAAGTATTTTATCGACTTTTTATTCAAATGCAATACACCCACGCAAATGTATGAAACACCTACAATTATATAATACAAGTCGCATACGCACAAGTTAAATTGCGGTATCATTCAACATTCTGGTGATTTATCTGCTCCTACATAGTAGACAGCCAACATCAGACAGCCAGGATACGTGCCATTTGGAAATATGTAATGAAATGACCTTTCCAAATCCAAAATGATCAACATCGATATTTGGCAACACATGTAAATTGCATGTCAAGCGGTTATATAAATTTGTTGCTGTCATTGTGTGAGCAATGTAAGTATCTGGTTTTTACTCAGCATACATTTGAGCTTAATACTGAAATTATTGCAGCATTACAATAAAACAAATACACGTATACGTAAGAGCACACCTACGCAACAGCAGATACACAAACAATTTTAAATATCTTTTGGCTACTTTTAGGCCGTCATATTAACAACGAAATACAGCACAACGCAATACCAACTGGGATCCAATAGATGGCCACTTGTGCGATGTTGTTTGCCACCTTATAATCGAAAGTCAATTTGTGCGTGTTTCATAGTAATTTGTTCATTTTATGGGGTCAATCATTTGTTTGGCATTTTAATGGCTTCTTAATAGAACTCAATAAATTCCGTTATCCACTTTGATACACAACATACTCCTTGTTGAAAGCACTCAAAAACATATGTTAAATGACTGTAACCATACACATTTAGAGGCATAAATGTGTATCTACAAATATGGCTACTAAACACATTTTTCATTTTTAAGATACATACTTCAACATTATATTTTATTAGAGGCTATCAAGTATTAGTATACATCAACATCAAAAGTTGTTAAAAGAAAGCTTATTTATATTAGTTGGACAATTAAGGATAAAAGAAATGATGTCAATTAGAGTGGTGAGTTTTGGCCATTTTTGATGTAGACAAATATTAGCCAAAAGATATATAAAGAGAAGTAGAGAAGGACTTACGATTTTATTAAATTTACCGGAAAATAAAATTGATAATTAGTAGTTTTTTCAATGACATTCTTTATAAGCCATTTAGTTTTTGAATTCTAATTCAAATCAATAGTATAAAGTAGAAATTCCTGGTAGAAAGTGATTGCTGTCGATTCTGTCATGAGGAGAAGGAAACATCAGAACATGTTCTATGCAACTCCCAGCGTTGGTAAGACGTAGACTTGACTATCTATAGAAGCGGGATCTTGATCTTAAATCAAATAGGTATATTTAAGCCCCCAGCAATTTCGAGATTTATAAATGTTGTGAAATTTAAAATAAGTACTCTTCATGTAACTCTTAAAAGTAAAACTCTTATACATATTCTATATTTTACATTATTGTATTGCACATTATAATATAATAAAGACAGTCGTTACTAAACAGTACAATAAATAGTCTAGAATTTTTTTAGTTGGGCATTTAGGAACACAATAGATCTTTTATGAATTTTATCTTGCATAGAATGTACCGGCATTTTATCTATCTAGGTGTATTTTAGAGTAAGAATAGGGTAGGAGTAGAAACTAATGTAGAACTTAACATTAGATTTAGGAGATTTTATATATCAAAATATTAAATTGATTTATAAAAAGTAACAGGTTTTTAGTATTCATGTTAATTGTATAACCACATAAATATTTCAAGGTTAAGTTAGATTATTATGATCAATCTAGGAATACACTTGATCTATGCCAATTGTTTGCAGTTGAACGATGTCAATAAACCAAAGTTTATTTTAGGAAAAAGATCACAGAAACTAACATTTTTATAAATAATGTTTAAGATAAAGTAAAGACAAAAGTACTTAAAAGAATATTTAAAGAAATTCTACATTGATCCTGAACAAGAAGAAAATCATGTAAGTAATGGACTTATGCGATTCCCATAAAGAACATTAATCAGTAATATTATTGAATATAAACTCTGAGACCAACCTGTAATTTCAACAATTTAGACGATTATTTAGGCAGTAAAGTTAAATTTACTATAGTGTCACTAAACGGTTAATGTCAATTTTAAGTAATGTGTTCCTTTATAAATTAGCTTTAAAGACTCTAATCTAGTACGAAATGCATTTTTCATATCTATGTCTGGTTTTGGGCAACCAGTTTCATCTAAACTGCCAAAAATGAGTGCTACAAAAACTTAGTTGCTATGTTTCAATTTGTTTTTGTGTTTATATTTCATTGTGAAAATTTTGAACAAATGTGTTAAAGTGTAACAAGATTCTAAGATCCTCAAACTGCTGTAATCAAAAATTTATAACAGTTTAGTCTTTAAGATACATCAAATAATATTTTGTATTAACAGAAATAACCATTTCAATATAAAATTAAAGCATTTCAATATTACACACATACTGTTAAGTGGTGTTTCTACGGGTACCTCAGTAAAAAAAATTTAAATGTCATAAAATAACGACTATTCCACAAAACAGCTACCACGACTTGCTGCTAAGAACAAAAACATATACCGGCAGTGAACCTGTCGAATATATAAACAAAAACTGAAATCTAAAGGCATAACGCAAAACAAATTAAAACTGGAAAAGGCTCCTGACATACCAAAAATATCATGAAATCGTGAATTTCCTGCCAAGCAACGTATCCGCAAAAAGGTCACGACAAAATTGACCAATGGACATAAAGAAAGGTAGCATTTGGGAACAAGCGGCCAGTCAGCTAAAAACGACACATACAAGCAATAATATCCCAACAACGACATAACATATGTTCCTACGCTTTCCTCAAATTGCATCAGGTGGCTTCAAATACTGGAAATACATTTGAAGTGTTTTAAATGCTTCAGTTTTGCTCTCAAAAACGAAACAAGGGAAAAAATTTAAAGGCATAAAATTTAAAAAAGAAAAAATAAAATTTAAAACTGACTGTTTTTGAAATCCTTGATATCTAAAATTTCTTTTGTCATAGCCAGCGCCATCGTTATAGCCACCGCCATCGACAGTGCCATCGTCAGCGCCACTGCCATCGCCATGGCTATCGCCCTCGTTGGTGTTATTGATGTTGTTAGTGTTTTTGTGTGCGTGACAAATGTCGCCATTGTAGTAGTTGTTTTCTTGTTGGGCATTAAATTGCTACATGGACACAGGAGGAACCACATTCATATCGATATGTACATATAAGAAACTAATGACTGTTAGTATAGGCACAGGTACTATCGAAAGTAATGCAATTTTTTTCTCATACGAACAGGCAATATTAGTACAAATGTGGCAGTCTACCGTAATAAAAAGGCTGTTTGCAATAATTCTTCTTCAATTTAATGTCTTTGAAGGATCACGCCATTGTGCAGGATGAAAGAAATGCCGTTACAGGTATTTTATTTGCTTCAATTACAACTGACGAAACCAAATTTTTGTTTTAATTCGATATCTTAAATTACCTTGAATAAAACTTTAAACTTAAATGGAAAGCACAGACTATTTAGGTGCTTATCAGAAAACTAACATACTTGATTCTTGATTCTTCTTCTTCTTGAGTTAGTGCTATTACGCACTTTTACTCTATAATGGCTGGGAGGCTTATCTCTACCCGACACTAGGCTTTAACTAGGTTAAAAAAAATCATATCATTTATTTGTCTTTTAGTTGATGACGGACCTTAAATCAGCATATCTTCCTGAGAGTCCAGAATTGGACTTGAGGATTGTTAGGGCGGGGTTAATTAACGTATCAACTTTAGTGAATAATTTTAGAGCTCTGTCTCTGATATATTTTTTCACTGAGTCAACATAACGTTTATAAATAATTTTATAATATAAAGCTCAAATATTATATGAAAACTGTCAAAAAAATATCATTATTATTTTATTTACCCTTAACTTATAAGTGACCAGCCACAAATGTCAATCATGGAAATGAATTCTTAACTAAAAAATATTCTCGAAAACAAAATCTGAAACTACTATCACAAAAAACCACAATACGGAAGCACCCACATAAGTGTGTCCTTATTTTCTCAATAAGAGTATCAAACTTTTTTTTCGTTTGGATTCCAAAAATACTAGCACAGAGTTTGCTGCAACTTTGACATCAATTTTCGTAGTGTTGTAGTTCTGAGTCTCGGTATGTTTGTGTCAGAAAATGATTCTCAAATTGCATTACCAAAAAAAACTTAAAGGCTTGAAGCACTTGAGTGCATAAGAAAAAAAATATTGTTAAAAAAAATTCTTTTCGAAAAAAAACTGGTTCAAATAACCAAAATTCTTCCTACTTGGCACTTGACAAACTTATTGACGTGAAGGATTTCCATTAGGATCATCGTTAAATGGCGCTCCATGCAGAAAATGTTTTTATATTGCTGAAGCATTCATTGCAAGGCGAAAATTCAATTTTCTGTTAAGGAATTCAAAAATAGACTCAAGTAAAATATTTTTTATTGTCGTAGTTTTTATTTGTTTAGCCTGTAGCAAATTTTATTGTCACTTGCTTGAATGAACTTGTTACTATAGTCTATGGAACTAGTAGTAGTGTTCACAAGTAGTTTTGTTATAATTTGAAGAAATTTTAATTAATATTTGGCAAAGGAATTTTTTTTCAGACTAAAACAAAAATAGTTTCATATAATAATTAAAATAAATAAAAAATCACACTAACAAAAAATGTACACTAAACTAGAATATTTTATAACGTAAATGGGAGTAAGTAGGGAATTCTGAGGACTAGACTTTATTACACCAGTTCATAAAAAGTGTAGAAAAGTTTTAAAAAAACAATTATTCATAACACAGAGTTATATTAAATTCTCTTTTTATTTAATTTTTCAACGATTTTAGACTAATTTAACTCTTGTTAATCTTAAATATGCAATCAGTTTTTCTTCTATATATCTGGGCTTTCGGCAATAATGTGTAAAAGTTTGAAAATTGTTGGTTAACAAGAATTTTCTTTTTAGGAAATACGGATTATATCTCCAAATAAATTGATAAGCATTTCTGGTTTAGACATTTTTCGACAGGAAAACAAGGCTGCATGGAGGAAGATGTCTTCAATTTGTCAAATTTCTTCAAATTACTCTGCTTTCCTGTCGAAAAAAAAGATTTTTTGCGACATTATCTAAAACCGTTGATTTTAAGAAAAATCCTTTTTTGAGAGATAATATAAGGAATTCTAGATAGAAATTCTAGGGCCGAATTCTATTTATAAAACGTATTTATACGGTTATATTGTTGTTTATAAATATTAAGTTTCTCTTTATTGTTAAGAAAAGGGATTTTTCAAAATATTTTTATTTTTTTTTTGCTACAGGTTAATATTAAGAAGAATCTATTTTTAAGAAGAAATAAATAATTTGAGCAAGAATACCTAAGGCAAAAAAAAAACACCAAAAAATATATCACTACTTGTTCAGTTTTTAAAAATGTTTTTTAATTTTTTGACTAATGTTGGAATAAAATTCTTAGCTCCCGACTTTTACGGCTAATAACTGGAATCTGTCCTTAAATCAGTCTTAAGTTGTGCTTTTAGTGAGGCAAAATCTCAAACTTTAGTTTTTTAGGGATTCATCACATGTCGTCAAAACTGAAAAATAGTAGAACTTCTTATATGAGGCAGAAGTTGACAACGTTATTATTACTGCCAACTTAACTGACATTATTAACCTCACAGTGCACTTTTTAAACATCTGAGTCAATTCCAAAGATGGTGAGAATAAAAATACAACTTAAACTTAAAATTCTAGAAGTTGTCAAGAAAATGATTGTTATGATTTCTCCTTTTCAAAATGGCAAACAACAAAAGAAAAAGAAAAATAAGAAGGAAAAAAAGAAAAGAAGGAAAAGAGTACTTTTGTTTCTAACGCCGTTTTCGATTAATAAATCTAGGACAACTTTTGCTGTCGAGATTCACTCTTAACGCGTTTTCGATTGGTGAATCTGGGGTAATTTTTTCAATCGAAATGCTCTATTAATGCACTTTTAGTGCAATTTTCATTTTCGATCTGTATAACAGTCGAGATTAATGTATAACACTCGATATTAATTTATAACTCTTTATATATTTTGCCAGAGTATCTAAATTATCCTGAAATTAACAGCTCTTTTATATTATTTGACAGATAAACTGTGATTTGATTTAATATATGTATTTATGAAAAATATAAATGTCTACTTACACTACTAAGAAAATGTTAGATTACTCTAAAAGTATTCGATAGGGCAACAAAATTTCGGAGATCGAGAGTAATTCTAGATTGAATCCGGATTTGAATTCAGTTTGTGTAGATTGTTATGAATCTTATTGCAGCTGAAAGGTTCATGTGTGCAACTTATTTTATATTTATTTTATAGTTTCATTAAAAGATTGATATACTTTTTCAATGAATTAAATATTTTTTTAATTTAAACAAAATGTTCATTTGGTTTATTTAAGAAACCTTGTACTAGTTTGAAAATTCCTCAGTGAAATTACATACGAGTACAAGCCATTAAATAATTGAATAAATTGAAAATTGTTTCGAAGTATTGTATCAAAACTGAAATTTAATTATTTATACAAAACTAATATAATTTTAATAACGAAAGTACATGTGCAGACGTTCGCACACCCCAGACCTGCATGCGAGGGGGATATGCGTTGAATTTTCACCGAAATGAAAATGCAGTATTAATGTTGGAGTAACATTTTGCTTTCTACAAAAACTAATTATCCACAGTGCGACGTGATTGTTCGACGGAAGCGCACATTTGAATTATGACGATTCAACATTTCCTTAATGAGTTGCACTTTCAGTGGCAATTGCTCAATGTGCCAGAACGATGTGCGCGTTTGTGTGCTGCTTTTATTTGCGACACTTTATTGCACTGTGCAAATTTGCATTCACTTACAAACTCATGCATTTGTTGACAAAAAAATTAGCACAAACTTTGTCATATAAATGGGAATGAACGTGTATGCAAACGCTCATTTCATATTCTAGTCAGGAAGTGAGAATATTTGATGTCTGTCTGTCATGTCAATTTGTTATTAGCGGTGCCTTGGCACTTATGCACTCATCTAAATATCTATATACGAGTACGTGCAATTTGTGTAGTATTTATTTATATATTGTCATATATGTGTACAAATTAATTATTATGGCAATTTGATCCGTAATTATGGCAAACACTTTAAAGTTCTAGTTCGGTCGCTATGGTTTGTCCATTTTAAATTGTTGGTTGATTGACATAGCAGCTTAAAGGACTTACCTGACACTAACAGCTCACTTGTGCTATTTACCAAATTGTCCATAATTGGCTGAAATGTATAAAATGTCAAAGTTTCCAAGTCATTATTTTGTACGTTGATTGACAGCAAAGCCGGCGTACCGCGTAATAATCCGTTGTCTATTTTCTTCAGGAGATTATTACGCAAGTTAAGGGTTTTTAGATTATTTAAACCATCAAGTGCACGCTCTGAAATACGCTGTAAATAAATAACAAATTAATTTAAATTGGTTTTAGGCCGTTTTAAAATTAGTTTATTTCTGTGTTTCTGAAAAAACTAAAGTGTAATTTGAATTTAATAGATATTATACATTTTTCTTTAAGTTAGAATTGTTTTGTATTAAGTTTAATACCGATTATGATGAAAAAACTATTTTCTTAATAGAAACTGTTTTTAAATGGTAACGTTTTCCGAACAGTCTATTAAGCAAATCATAGAGTAAAATTAGCATAACTTCTATTATGTTACTATTTATGAATTTATAGATAAGAAAGAATAATATAAAAATATAAAATAAACAATGTACCTACAAAAAAAGTAGTATTCATATATAATATTTAAAGAACTGTAGTTTAGTTGATCT
>NC_051846.1:42141125-42150193 GCF_002237135.1 Teleopsis dalmanni
TCTATGCATGTCTGTTGTTCTAATATACCAAGGAATCTTAATTAGTCTTCTTAATTAAATTAAATTAAATTAAATTAAATTGAAATTAATTGAATTAAATTAAAAAAAAATTATATCTAAAATTTGTTTATTGGTAATGTGGTGGAGTGTATTGTTTTTCTCTGTATAATATATTTTTTATTTAAATACTATATTTCACACTTAAGTTAAAAATGATTATATTTTATATTGGATTTTTAATCGAGATGAATTTCTATCATTCTTTATTTTAGACATTTAACAAATCCATTCAATATGTATAACTTTAAAAACATCTACATTGAAAAGGCCTGACACACACTCGGGGCATTAAGTTTAATTATTCTTTTTGAGAATCATATATTCGCAATCTGTATGAAATTCCATAAAATTGGCATAATCTACGCTGAACGATTTCAATTTCATATCAGGCCCAAACACTTGTGTTTTTGTTTCCTTGTTGTTATCTCCTCATATTATTCGTTATATTAGTGTTTTTTTTATCTTTTTAGATGAATTATTTTATGCAATCTCCGCGAAGGAACAAGATCAAACTTTCTTCTCCTCGTTACGTAATTGTTTGCAATCAGTAAGGCCTGTACAACATTTTTGCGAGCCCAACAGGCAAAACAGTTCCAACTTCCAAAAAATATTAAGCATACAAAACATGCGAAGATTAGCCTAGGACTGAGGATATACGGACACAAGGAATCAATCATCCCATCTACTTTACTGTCCGAGGAGTAAATATTGTGCCGGAGGATAAATATTTTTATGAAAGCAACTAAACAAATCAATGTGAATAGCAAAATTATTTACGAGTATTTATTTATTTGCTTTTCTGCGATTTGAACATTCTAATATGACCACTCAACCGCGGCAAAAGAAAAATAAAAAAGTGAATAAATGAAAGAAAAAAATTATGGAGTAAAAAAATCTGGTAACTACAAAAAATAACAAATAAATAAAAAATGGCATCGTTAAAGAATTTTATTACTGCGCCCAAAATGCAAGGGTCCACAGTTCGTCCCAGCCAACATTTTTGCATTTACGAGTATTTTGGCGGGGTTAGCGTGCAATGTGTGTGTGCGATGATTGCAAATAAATAAATATTAAAAATCTATTTCGAAGTGAATCTCACTAATGTTAAATACAGTTCCAAAAAAGGGCGTAGAACTTATATCCTGCAAGATTCAATTTTTATTTTTTTTTTCTCTAAAACATGGCATTGTCCTTGCATTGTTTTGTTGGAAAGTTATATTTCATTTGTTTAAGAATTGCAAGAGGGTGATATTCACTTCATTGTAAGCATCAAGAATCTACACTTGAAAAGTGTGTTGCCGAAAAGATAACAATCGTTGAAGTTTAACATTTGTGCAGTACAACAAAAAAAAAGTTATTAAATGATTTGATATTTATTGGACTCAAATTAAGTCAAGTGGAACAAACTGTGAAGATAAATTAAATAACTACCCCATATTAAATTGTTTCTTTTGTGTTTGGCAATTTATTTAATTTCAATAAAAAGTAAATAAATTTGCTTTTTGAGAAAAGTTACTCCTCACAGCCACTTGAGTTGAAACTTATAAGCAATAAACGTATTTCATTGTACTCGTATTGGGTGTATTTTGGCAAATGAAATGTAAATTAAGATATTGCAACTGATTTGATTGAGATATTGCTAAATATGCACAGAAAGGAGAACCAAAAACTAGAATAGTAAATAGTGCAGACACCAAAAAATAAAATGTGATGAAAACGTGGAGAACTGGACGCAGATCGAAAATTACAAGAGCATGGCTTGACATGCCAACATAAAAGAGACACTCTTTGAAGCAATGCGAAAGCGGTACCGAGGGGGAATAGGTTTCGCCGAAGAGGGGGTATTTTAGTCCGTTACTACATATTAATGTTAAGAAGACGGCCAAACCATTCCGACGACTCTCGGTCTGACGGTGCATTTCACTTCATCATCACAAAAAAAAAAAAATATAAAATTTGTACACAGTTCTTTTATCAATCTTTGTACAATCAGAAAAATATGCTCTAACCACATATTAGTTAAATTGACCTGATTATTTTCTTAGAAAAGTTTTATCTCATGTGATAAAGAAGATATGAAAACCAGCATGTGGTATGGTTAAACCAATATATTGCAACGAGTAAGAAAATTTTCACCTGAGATTTGGTTAAAATCTAGTTAAACCAACGAAATTATTTTTATGAGTGTACTCTACTGAAGGAGAGTGAGTGAAACACGAATGTCCTACAGGGATAACTATATTTAAACTATACCAGTACTTAAAAACATTGCTTAAATCGTCATTTCAAATGAAAAGCTAAATCTGCTTGGTGAATCAAATCAGGTGACGATTCATTGAGTACCAGGACATTCTGGCATACGCGGAAACGAATACGCAAACAAGCTAGCCAAAGAAGGAGCTGCCACACCGATGATGGGGCCGGAACCTTTTTGTGGACTAGGAGATAATATGTTCCTTTCTCTCATAAAAATAAAGGAGAAACAGAATAAAAGGGATTACTGGGATAACATACCAGGATTAATACAATCCAAATCACTTATTGGTACCTATAACAATAACAGATACCAGGATTGTATGAACTTATCAAAAGAAAAACTTAGAATCATGATAGCAATTCTTACAGGGCACTGTAAACTAAAATATCACCTTACATGATTGGAAATATATACGGGTGCAAACTGTAGATTCTCCGCAGAGTATGAGAAGTCAGCCACATATGTGCTGCTAGAATGCCCTGCGCTAATGCACAAACGGAATTGACTTCTGGTAATGTATATTCATACAAAAGAGGCAATAAAACTGCGTAAGGTAGGTTCTATACTACATTTTATTGACGCAATAGGGTTTATAGACCTACTCTAAGCCCCGAAGGAGGCACAATTGACCGACGGCCGCAGTGTAACATTCCTTAACTATAATAATAATAATCATCTCAAATCATCAATTCCGGAAAAACTATACTAATGAAATAAAGATTACAAAATAAAAGATCACAAACAAAAATTTGCATGATGCAACTATACATTTAAAAGAAATTGGATTTCAATATCAATATAAGCAAATTGCTCAATAATTTTTGCCCAGCTTATTCAAGTTTTTTATATATTAATGCTAAAACATTCGATTTAAATTTTTTTTCAAAATGAAAACTTTGATATGATAATGATATTATTTTAAAGCTCGTATAAATACTCGACAATAATTGTTTTTAAAAACAACTCTTAGAAATCCAAGAAATAGTTTACTTATATATTTATGTAATTTTATAATAACCATATGAATTTATAATGAACTGTAATGTCTCGAAATAGAAACTAAACTTAAAAATGTTCATCTTTTAAAATTTTTACTTTTATGAATTTTACTATTCAATAATTAATATTTTATTTATTTATGATAAACAAAAAAATTGTAATATTTCTGACGACTTCCATTAGTAATACATAAATACATACAAAAAAAATGAAATTTAATTTGTTTTGTGGTTTTTAGTAATTTTAATTTATTTGAAATATTTGTTAAGTGACTTTTGCGGTAAGGAAACCGCATAAAACAAATATTGATTTGTTCAGCTAAAAAGAAATTTTGCTTTCAAGCAATTTTGAGGGGAACGCAATCCCTTATGTTATCATATGTATATGTTAATTAAATGCAGTTGACAACTTTAAGGAATTTAATTATATACATGAATGAAAAAACTTCAAAGTGAAGCCATTGGTTTCAGTTAATTTGCATTTGCCATTTGCAGTAGTTAATTAAATGAATTTTTAAATTATTTAAACTTGAATTGAGAATTAAATTTGATATGGAAATCATGTTAAGCAATGTTATTTTGTTATGTTATACAGTTAACATAATATATTATACTGATATTACTATGTTAAGGTTAAAAAATGTAAACAAATTTAAATCTATACGTAGCAAATGAATTTCAAATAATATATTTTGCATTGGAACATACGATAAGTTTTAGTAGATTAATGGTCGACGAACTTCATTGAAGTATATGTTATATCTCCAATTCTCACTTTAGGTATTGTTTTAATCTCTTACTACATAATATGCGATAAATACTAATATAAAGTACAACTATATAGTAGAAAGTAGAAGTAAGTATAGTAGAAAACCTCCAATTTATTTGCTAAAATATATATAGCAGCTAATTTATAAATACTGCATATCAATTGTTTGACTGAATTAAGTTTACTGCACTTACAAAGTAAACTTCTTTACGCTACTCATACAAACATATAATTATCAACTCAGGTCATAGGTATATACATATAACAAAACAAATATATGTTAGAAAACAGGCAAATATCATATGTATGAAAAATAAACAGAAGAACAAATAGCATCACAAACAAGTAAAAGTGCTGACTAACATCACTAAAAGCAACAAACCTAAGTAGAAACAGTAACAAAAACGTGAGCAAGAGCAACAAAAGGGCTAGCTAACGTCACCAAATCGAACTAAATAAAATTTGCGATTTGGCTTAATAAAAATAATACTTGATAAAACTTGCTTAGCGAGTTAGTGCCTAAAGCAGTTTTACTCAATAATATCTGTGATCAGATATTCTGTTATTTAACAGAACTCTGTTAAATAACATATGGTGGGTTTTGCTTTTTGTTTTTCTTTTTTTTTTGTTTCTTTAAGAATTTTAGTTTTTATTTCAATTGTTGTTTTTAGTATATTTCTATACATATTTCGGCAAATTCGCTTTTGCTTTCATCAGAAGAATTTCTAATATTAAGCTAAGAATAATATTTGATAATAAATCTGATAATAAGTTATTGAGATGATTTGGTAGAAGTAATGTTTGAAGTACAGTACATCTTCGGAATATATGACGGAATATATATTGCATTTAAATTGAGAAAGTGTAATTATAAATAATTATAAATTAGTCTGTGCATCCACAGAATCGAACAAATTCAGCGCTTTGTCCTTCATATACATTTGCAAACTTTAGACTCTCAAATCTTCAATTCTATATGTCTTTATTTCTTATGTATCATGAAACTTTTAGCACACATTTCAGTACAATAGTCGTATTCTGATAAGTTTGAAATTTTGTAATGCTGGGTGCAGTAGAATTGCCGTAATTTGGAATAACAAACCCGTAACGTAGTTAAGATTTAATTATTTGGTTACAAAGTAGAGTTTTATTTCTCACACTCTGACCTTTATATTCTCTATACATTAAGTGTATCTTTTGTTTTTGTTTAGTTAAGCAACAAAAACAGAATAGATTTCTCATTTTTCATCTATTTTTAGTTTTAAAAGAAATTCTAAACCATTCACTCTAAAAATAGATTTAGTGCTAAATTTATGTTTTCTTTAAAACCATTTTATGTATTTTATATATTATATCATTAAATGCTCTCATTTAAATTTAAATTTAAAACAATTTATTTTCTTACCCACACAAAAACGTCTTAACATATGATAAGTTTTCTTAGTTTCCTTGTTGAGGAAATTGCTACTTGATACTACGAAATTGCACATCACTTATGTGGTGGAAAGCAACACCAGCAAATTAATGTACTGGAAATCAAGCAGGATTATAGCTTCACCTCAACGCTTTTTTGTCAGGATTTTCTCTAAAAGCTTACAAAAACAAAAACAACATATTTAAAAGCAGCCAGCTACTAATCAGCAGGCTCAACGTCAAGGCGCGTCACATTACACCAACACCGAATTTCAACTTACGTACACAATATTGATGGAAAATTCTACCAAAATTAAAAGTAAAGCTACACAAATTACGGTTATAGTGGCAGAAATCGGAATAGAAACAAAAACAATGTTAAGTAGACAGGCGTCCCATAATTCCTATTAGCTTGAATTGTTCATATCTTTCCTCACCATTTTCCAGCATACGTATGCATTTAGACAGAAGAGAAAAGTTACCACCAAAAATATTTCTAGTTAAGTTAATCGCGGTACCTTACAGGGTGCTTTTATAATATTTAGAAATTTATAATTTTATAAAAACAATTTATATTAAAATATTTAGTTTATATCTTTTAGTTTGGTTTTGTAGTATTCAAAACAGATGAAATTTGTTCATGGAAGCATAATATCAGAAACGCACTTTAATTTTACTTTGACATTATTTTAGCCTTTGTTTATTTTACTTATTAACATAGTAATTAGATATGTCTTTTTAAATTAATCATTAAATATTATTATCTTAATAAATATAATTTAAAATAGGCTACTAAATTCAATAAGATACTTATTCATGTTTATAAAGTATTCAATAATGTAAATAAATAGACAGGCAAACGACGTCGTCGAATTTTTGCAATAATAAATAATAGTTATGTTTTCAAGGTCTGTTTTTGTTTGTTTGTTTAAGTCAGTAGTTCCGAACCGATGTTCCGCGAAATGGTTAAAAATGGTCCGTGAATCAAATTTAAGGAAGGCCAAGACTCACACTGGACTTTTGTGTTAAAAACGAAGAAGAATTAAATTTAACAGGAAGAAATTTAAGGGAGACCTTACTTATTAGAAAATAGACACAGGCACAAAAAATTTCCAAGTAATATTATTTTATAGCCTATACAATCTACCTATACACTTATAAAATTTATTATACGTTATACCCGAGATGCATAAATCATATTAAAATAATCATAGAGTTTATTATTCTTAAACTTTGTGGTCTCTACTAAAGCAAATTTATCATAGTGGTCCATTGTCAAAAAAAGTTGGGAACCACTGGTTTAAACATTGATGAAAAGTTCAGATACACGTTTGCATTGAACGAGTTTTTACTACCTCGATGAAGATATTAAACGGCAAATTTGCTTAATAGTAAATAGTCTTCATATGCTTTGAAAAAAGTACTTGAAAGATCGAAATTAAAATTTTGTATTATGTATTAAAATTTACATATAAATATTAATTATTATATTATAATATTAAAAATAAATTTTGTAATCAAACAACTTATTGTTCATTAATTTATATATGTGTTATATCTGACACATATAGGATATAACATACTAATTATATGATATGAATTTTTGTATCAATAACCAATTATATAAATAATTGCAATATAACTGATTATAATCAATTTTATGTATTTCATATATCCCACAATTTTATTTCAGTATTGTGTCAATATGATTTATTTTTAAGTATTTCTTCTGTGTTTTGTTACTACCACAAACCAACAATCTAAATAATATAATCAATAATATGAAGTCTGTAAAATAAAAAAAAAAATTTGCAAGATGTAACTATAGGCACATTTCTGAGGGAGTAGATTTCGGTATCAATCGCTGAATATGGAAAATCGCCGAATAGTTTTTGCCTAACCAATTCAAATTTTTTATATGTAAAGATATATAGTTAAGATATTAGATTGATATTGTATCAAAATGAAAACTAATTTTAAACTAAATCTATTTCACAATAATATATTTACAAAATTTTATAAAAGTGCTTTTGTTGTTCAAAAAAGTGCTTCAGGAATAATGTACTCGAAAATAATACTGTTTACGATTTTAAATATTGATAAATCTAAGAATCTATTGACGTCGGAAGTGGAAAATATTAATAAAAATTAAATATTTTACATTTTAAATGTATTTTCAGGGAGCTGTATATATTGTTTACAGTATATATTTGCATTTTAAAATCCTTATCTAAAAATACTAATCCCTATTATATGTACTTCATTAATAAGATGGAAGATAAGTAAAACTACTTAACAAATTTATTATGATTTATTGGCTATGTTTGGCAAAATACATATTGATTTTTGAGGAATAAAAGTCTACAAATATCAATGGAAAAATGCACCCTGTAATAACATCAAAGTAGAAATTAAGATTATGGTATACTTAGAAATATTTAATATCACAGTAAGTCGTTTCCTTTTTATTTCCATTTGACTGTTCTTGTAAATTTCACAAGTGTAGTGTACACCGCTATCTGTTTGTATATTTATCTATATTATATTTCCAACGGTGCCTTTAAAGATGAATAAATTATAAACCATCATCATTATCAGCACAACTACAAATAAAATAATGTATCTACAGCAGTCAACTTCAATGCCAACTACAAGCACATTTACAACAGGAAATAGCGCAAGGCTCACATTTGTAACTTACAGAAGCCGAAAGGAAGCCGAAAGGAGGAGGCGTAGTACGTAAGCGGCAATAAAGAATTTAGTATGAAGTTAGGCTGTTAGGTTGTTAGGTTGTTAGGTTAAGAAATATGTTTATGTTTTACGGTTCATATACATGTATACATATGTATATACATGTGTAATATTTTAAGTGATATATTTGGTTTGTTTGGTTTACTTTTAAGCGGCTGTTAATAAATTCGACTAATAAAGTGCGTTAATGTTAATCATCAATTCACACGACCCATTTAAAAGCCGTCAAAATTTGTTTATTTTTTGACATCAAATTGCAGATGAAAGCTCAAAGTTTAAGATGAAATTTCTCATATATATAAATTGGTTTGGTTCAAAAAATTATTTAGATCTTATAGGTTTTTGGTGATTATTATAAAACAAGATAAATTCTGAGAGAATGAGTGATGTGATTGTCATATAAATTTGAAAATGAAGACTAGTTTGCTGAAAATTTAGAATACATAATACTCATTTTTAGAATTTACTTACTTACGTATTTTATGCTTTAAATGTTGCAAATCAGTTAGAGTTAAGACGGATATATATAATTGATTTAATAATTAATATACAAAAAATATATAGACTAATAAAAGAATGACTGTTGTGGATGAGTTACATTACTTCGATGATACAAAATCTATTAGATTATCGATATGTCAATTTGTGCGTTTATGTTTTTATATATCTCAATGGAAATTTAATATATTACATGCTCCAATAAAATATAATATTATTGGAATTATTGATTCTAATATTGCTCTTTATCTGTTAGTATACCATATAAGCACATATACACATAACCGCCTGCTTTAAGCAACCTTAAAGCAACCAAAGATTG
>NC_051846.1:42150293-42156970 GCF_002237135.1 Teleopsis dalmanni
TAAATAAATTGTTTATAAAATTATTTTATTATGACGAAAAGAAAACTAGAAGGGTTCGAATGGTAATGAAAAAACAACAACCAAAATTTCATTAATTTATTAAAACTTAGCTAATCGTGTCTAATCGCTTCTAATTTGACAGGCACGACTTCTAAGCCTGGCATTTGCAGTCCAACAAATTCTATACGAACTATAAAGTAATTCAAATTCAAATATTTCCTAAGATCACTGATAATGAGTACATAGCAATACCCGAAAGAGCATTGTATTGTCAACCAAATTATAATTTGTATTGTCAACCAATAATTTAATCAAATTTTTGTTGTTATTTTTTGATTATTGTTCGAACCCTTACAGTTTTATTATATTTATATATATTTAATACAAGGAATTTGTAGTTAAAAACTCAACTATCTGAAATGCGGCTTTGAGTATAGCACTATCTTGCAAAACATAGTTACTCAGAATTAACATTATTAATATATTTTTAATATAGCCGATAACAATACTTCTAGAGAAATGAACTCAGAAATCCTGTTTAAAAATGAAAATGTTCAAATTCCAATACTTAACATAAGTGCGTGTTGCTTTGAATCTTCTTGAAACCATCATAAATACAGACATAGGTGGCCATTGGCACAACCGTTCAAGGTTGATACTGATGTTCTGATAGGAACTTGCTTTAGCTTATCTACAGAAAATTACTGCATTAATACTATGCAACAATTATCCAACAATTGCAGTTGGTTTCAGTACCCACTCTCATATTTTTAAAAACAGTCAACGATTTAGATCAGTAAGTAGTACTACTTCTGACTAATGCCTCTCCAGTTTTATACCAAATGACTAATTTAATCTTGTTATTTATTCTTGTTATTTGAATCCGATATTCCTGGAAATGGTACAGGCTAAGGCGCGTTTACAAAATTACTTTTAGAAACACTTGTAGCTCCTATAGCAAACGTTTTAAAACCATTAGAGACTTCAGATAATATCTATTTATTTAAAGCCAATAATATCTGTTACTTTTTTGGGGGGAAGTGATCACGCACAGTGTTCATTTTTATATGCGTGGACATAAAGTAATTCCGCCAATTGAAGTCAAAAAAAATTTTTCTATAGATTAGTCTAGTAATTTAATTGAAACACATGTTTTCTAGTATATGCTGACGTTTGGATATTGTTTAAAACTTTAATTAAAACGAAATACAGGGCTGTCTTTTAGGTCTTGCGCCATATTTATGTCTTCTTTTCACCGATTGTCAAACTATGGGAAATTCAATAGGAACAAATCTTTCTAATAGCTAAATGTGTATGTTAAATTGAATATGTACTAGTCCTACTAATGCCAAAAGGCAATTCAATCTCCCGATTTGTAAAATTTCTCACACCACATCAATGATTTCTACCACAACAGCCGTTCTTGGACGATCTTTACGAAATTCGTCTTCGCTAAAGGGAAGACCGAACTCATTGAACCAGTGTTTTACAGTCTCTGAATGTGATGTTTTATTACTTAGAAGTCAGCTTACGTATATGTCAATACCTTTAGTTATCATAATGAGCTTTACTAATCATTTTTAGTCTTATTAAACCTGCTCAGGACTTAATTCTTTTGATTAATATCAGCGGTTACTGAATTACCTATATATTTCGGATGGCTAAGTATGTACTCCTCGTAAATTATTTACCTTTACTACGTCACAATGACAAATTTAATTTATAAGTTTCATATTATTTAAAAAGTTCCTAAAAATAAGAATGTATTATTAAGATGCATACATTCAGTGTATTTCTCTTTTGTCAAGATTTATTTATCAAATATTTGCATCCAAATTAAACTGTTATTTCACGAAATATTTAATATCCTTAAAAAAATTTAGCCAAGCAATTTAAGTTCGTATTAACAAGTAGGAAAATATAAAAAGTTCAGCAATTTATTAAGTTTCATTAAAATTGATGTAATAAATGAATCTCCAATGAGTTTTTATATATTAAATACACACAGGACATTATACATAACACATTTACGACTGCTGGTCTTATAACGCAACTGTTCTCACCGCAACTGAAAAAATTTTCGAATATCTCGTAAAATTGAGCCTGAATAAATATAAAATTGCCAGAAAAAATAAAATTAAATAAATAAAAAAACTCAGTTGAAGTCAAGTGGTCATTTAATGGGTGTACAAGTACTTCGCAGTCCGTCCATATACAATATCTGGATATCCGCATGTGTGTCGGCATGTCCATGCAAGCCACTGCGTGTTGAAAAATGCTTAAAAATTCGCGAAAAACGCATACTTCCATTTCTGTAATTTTAAACGATTTTTCCTATATTTTAACGGAAAAAAAGAAATAAATAAATAAAAAAATCCGGTACATTTTTTTTATTATTATTTTATAAAAATATTTTCTGGTATTTCGTAAGGGTTTTGTTTCAACCACGCTTCATTTAAAGATGAGTGGCTATTAAACAGATTAAATGCGAATTAATTGGGATTCTATGAACTGTGAATAATCGTATTCCGCATATGTAGGTTGAGTGGGTGGTCAGGGATTTAATTTAAATTTTAATTAAACAAGAGTTATTTATGCATCATTTTTATGCTATTTTTTCAAATCAAATTCGTGTGCGAATACACAATAAATATTTTGTATCTGTGGAAAAAAATATTCCCATACATCCTGGGACAAGAGTACTACAAAAAGTCTGAATTTACATTAAGACCGAAAAGTTTTCGGAAATTCTCATTTTAAATTCGCGCGCTGTATATTTTTCGATATTTTAAGTTTATGTAGTTTGGCAGCACTGTCCTTAATTACTATGCCAAAAATGAGCGCGATCTGTCAGACAGTTGGTTTACGGCAGCTGTTGAAACCAGTTCACCTCAGTAGTGCGTTGCGAAAAAAACAATGGAAAAAAATATTGAACAAAGAGTTTGCATCAAATTTTGTGTTTCGAACGAATTTCGTGTGCAGAATCGTTGCGAATGCTACAAAAGGCTTATGGGGAATCAGTTTTATCGAAAACTCAAGTTTATGAGTGGTACAAAGCCTTTCAGGACGGTCGTACGAACGTCGAAGACATTTCGCAACGCACTACTGAGGGGAACTGGTTTCAACAGCTGCCGTAAACGAACTGTCTGACAGATCGCGCTCATTTTTGGCATAGTAATTAAGGACAGTGCTGCCAAACTACATAAACTTAAAATATCGAAAAATATACAGCGCGCGAATTTTAAATGAGAATTTCCGAAAACTTTTCAGTCTTAATGTATATTAACAATTTTGATATGAATTTTTTTATTTTTTTTTATTACTACTTGAACATTTATTAGATTTTCAATATTTTAAATTATTACAATAAAATAGAATAAATTGTATGTGAAAAAACTACAACTAATGGACTTTTGTAAGAGACCACTGAAGTATAGCTCAGAGTCGGACCCCAACTCTATATACGTAAAAGAATAGTGCTCTTAAGTACATCATAGGTTTATAGCTTATTGTCAATATTAGTGACACAGTCATAGTGTGTTTCATGTTATTTATATTTATTTCATTAAAGACAGACGTAAGTACTATCATTCAATAAATATACGTATATGCTAATATTAAACCTCAATAAGCAAAAAAATTTTGTTAACATTTTCACCAACAGTCACATATATCACATATACTGAAAATTATAATTTAAATTATTCAACTGAACTCATATTAATAGGTCTTTCCTATAGTTCAATGAAATGAAATGATTATGAGTTCTGCTTGCAAGAAAAGAACAAGTCCACAATATCCTTTCCAATAACAAATTAAATATGTTTTGGTTACAAAATGAAATTACTTACTATAAGATATATTTGTCATTCAACGAAATAAAATTTAAAATTAATTGCAAAGTAAACATTCACTTCGCTCACTCAAGTACTTAGTGCTCAAATAAACGGAATAAGTGAACAAAATAAAAATTAACAAAAAAACATTAATCAAAATCAATTAAAAAACATCAATTAAGCGGAGTAAAGAAATAAAAATAGACTACTCTCTCTTAATAACAATAAGCAGTAAACCCTTTCACTCCACTCCACTCAACTTATGAACAGTAAAACCCGCATTCAACTCAAGTGTGCACCTAGTATACAGAGCAGTAAATAAAAACAACAACGTAGAGAAAAATCTAATAAGAAAATATGAGAAAATAAACTGGCCAAAGTGACAGCTAACTATACTGACTCGACATCTACACTGACTAGAATTTTATTATATTTTTAAGTAAGTAGGCAAATACGTACTATTTTTAAATTTTATCTACGAACAAAAATTCGTATGTGTTAGTAAGAAAATGTACGTGTATGCAAAATTTTGCAACCTAGCTAATTTGGTATAAACGATGGATTAGAAAATTATTGAAAAAAAATTAACAAAATTTTTTATAAAATATATCTGTGTAAATATATTAATTGGTAAAAAAAATTTCTAATACTTTAAATGAATTTCTCAAGAATAATTCCTCTGGTACACGTTATCATCAATAGCATTGGAGAGATTACAGAAATAAAAAGCTTGAGAAAACTGTTAATAATTTGCTTCAGAAAAGTGGCTTATGATATCATTAAGGAACTTAAGTAATACCAATAACTAATATATTACAGTCTGCACATTGAAACCAATTTCTTAATAAATTTTATATCAGTATTTCTAGTACTGATATATATATAGTACTGACATATGTATATATATATATATGTATATTGAATTCATACATCTAATATATCCACCTCATATATTAATACATTTATATAAATTAATCTATAACATACTGTAGATTGATACATCTAGTTATCTATAACAAATAACAGATATAGTAAATTTGAAGAAACCACAGTATAAGAATATTTCTTCCCAATTATGGTGCTGGTATGAATAATTTTCAATCATCTCTAATCTAGTGATAATTATCTAGATTTAACAAAAAAAATTCAAATAATTAAACGATATAATTGAATTATTATATCACACACAACTATTGATACAAATCATACCAATTTGATAGAAATTTACGTCTGAGCTGAGTTTGTGATAATGACACAAGTTTGTGATGAAAGACATCAATTGTTTTTATCGTTGGCCAATAAAATTAATTAAACTTATTATTCCACACAAACTAAAGTATTACCTCTCATTTCCCACTCTCTTCGATTGAATGTTTTATATATAGGAGATATAGAGGTACTGTACAGTAAAAGTTGCTATCCTACTATACAAGAGGTCATTTGGAAATAATACCGGTATATATCAAAAGTAATCCACTACACCAGAGTAAGTTTTGAACTTATAAAATTTAATTTTCTTTAGCCTTTAATTTATGTTATGAAAAAAATTAATTGCTTCCATTATTTTAAAGTCATTCCTTTGAAAAGTAGGAGATTTAACTTTGTTTCCCATAAACTCCAAACCATTCCCTTTACTTAATGGGTTGCAGAAATGAATTTTGATCATTTTTACTGTTGGTATTAGAATTTCTTCTAAAAATATAATTTTTTTCAAAAAGACTTAAGTAATATTATATTACTTCCAATAAAAGAGAAAAATACCCATTTTTTTGATTATAAAAAGCCATATAAAGACTGTACGGCCAGTCCAAGAATTCACTAGATAAAAAAAGTTCTTTTGAGTTTGAGCATGTTCTCACTATTAGCACCCCTCAACTATTATACTATATATCATTGTTTCTTAAAAATGTAAATACTATTGTTAGTATTACATTCTTTTTTAAAATTACTTTTGTTAAAATTAAATACTAAACAGCTGTAATTAAATAATAATAAAAACTATTTGTTGTTGTAATTTACTACACTCGAAAAATATCTCTCTATTAAAACTATATTTTCTAAACATTATATTAAACATTCCATAATTATTTATAATTGCTATTTCTCTAACCTTTCAATTAGTTAGGGCCATGTTATTTAGAGTATCACGGGCACGTCATGACTCATGAGCCAAATTGTTACTCTTTTCAATGCAAATTATAAACTTGAGAGTGAGAGAAAAAAAAATATGTCGACTCAAATTTGGTAATGAGAGCCGAAGCTATTTGTTCTCATCATTTCAGTAATAATTCAGTAACATTTGTGTCTTTTATTAGTTCTTCTTCTTCTTATTTGGCACTACAGTCTAATATGAACCTTGGCCTCCCTCACGATCTGCCTCCATCTGTCCCGATCTTCTGCTTTTATTAGTAAATTATTAAAATTTCTGTGACACTCTGCATATATGCATTTTCGTCAAAGCCCAAAAAAGAGAATTCTGACGAGACCATGACACTTTACATTACAAGGCCCTTAGAGTTATAAATGATGAAGAGATATACCATCCAAAATAATAGTTATTAAAAAGTTTTATTCATTATCATCTCTCTTGTGTACTTTCGTTTTAATTATATTTTTTTTTTTGTTCATTATTTCAATAAATTAAGAATGCGACACTGAAACTTGTTACGAAAAAAAAAGAAAATTAAAAAAAAAAAACAAAAATAAATAAAAAAAAATCCAGACAAAAATATTCATATAGATTTAAGTCGTGTGGTCAGAGATGCCCTCGTCTCTTCCATTAATTTCGGTTTCAGTTGCCAAAGTGAAGATTTTTATCCTGCTGCAGGTTAGGCACAGAAA
>NC_051846.1:42157070-42161375 GCF_002237135.1 Teleopsis dalmanni
TACATATAAATATATATATGCAGAAATATGTATGTATATTATACATTACTTCAATTTCTCACGATTTTGCAATTGTTTGGTTAATATGAATGTCAAAAAATGCTAATTCATTTAATGCCTTCAGAACAGCTTCATGCTAACATTTTAAGCATTTTAACTAATTGCAAATTTGTATGTTAACAAACAAATCAAAAGTGTCTCAAGTTCAAATAAAACAATCAGCATTTAATACACGTGCTTGCAAACTTTTGATTCACAATATGAAGCATAATATGAAGCACGTTATACATTTCTCGGTACTTTTGTTAATTACTTGTATAACAGTTACAAAATCAACAACAATGCTTGTAAATAGCCACTTGCCGATAAGTTAATAAAAGAAATAACAACATGAAATTCAAATCAAAACTACAAATCTTAAGTATGTGCGTTAATCTCGTTAAATGGAAAGAAATCAAAAATAAATTGTTACCAATTACTGTTATTGGCTTGTGGGTAATAAAGCAACAACATGTGTTAGAGGTGCAACCAACAAACGAGCATCATGAATTGCACAAAAAATATTAATTATGCTCTGTCGAACTTGGTGAGAAATTTATTAATAAAATACACAAATAAAGAAGCATGAAATTTTGTGCAACAACAATAAAGCACCTGTGATAATTTTGACAACACCATATACTGTACGCACAACAACAACGTACTATACGTACAACACAAGCAATAACGAAAACAACTGTAAATGGTTGAATTGTAAAATATTGTATTTGTCACTCCTATGCTGGCTGCTGGCGATTTTGTCAAAATAACCTTGAACTAGAGAGCAAATAATTGTGGTGACAACACAATTTTCTAGTCATTTTAGTATTGTTTTCCCTTTTACATGATTGGCAGCAAATGTTTTTCTATTGTTTTGTCGAATTTGATAAATTTTTTTAAGTTTAATAAAATTGTTTGATTAAATAAAATTTTATTGTTTTACAAGGTATGTTTGCATGGTTTTTATATTTTATTTGTTTGTCGGAATTTTTTTTCGACATATTTATGCATAAAATCAAAATATAAAAAACTTTTTTAATATTTATTTTCCCACCGTTAAATTGGACAGTTTGGGTGTGAGTTTTCAAAATTTATTTAATTGAATTTGTTTATGGTAAATTTTATATTGTTTAACATAATCAAATATAACATAACCATCTTTTATGCATTTTGCTTAAATTTTATATATGTATGTATGTACACACATATGTATATTAGCGGTTCAATATCTTTATGTATTGTTTTAGTTAAAATTTTTCATACAATTTCTATAAATATTTATAGCATAAAATTTGAATGAAGTTACTTTGTGCATTTTAAAAAAAACTTTGTTTACTTTATCTTAATGCAGTTTTATATCAATTCAAGGTTATTGAATATTAAAAAAAAGAACATTAAGTAAATCAAGTTTTTGTAGTCCTTTTTGAAACAGGTTCGCTGCTTCAAAATATTGCATTGACCTTGGATTTTAAATTTGTTGCGTTAAAAAATTATCGTGACGTGATGTGAAGCTCTGTAGAGTGAACAAATTGAGGAATTCACCATTACGTTGATTTAAAGTCTGGTTAGCTTGAATGAAGTGTTGGTTTAATAACACATTTAATATGAGTTTCAAAGAGTTCAGTTGTATTCAAAATTTTATTAAGAAAGATAGTTGTCTATTTTTTTTTAATTTGTAATAAATCGTGTATGTTCAAAGAATGAAGAATAACCATTGCTATCACAGAAGTTTAATATTACACCGTCATACATTAAGTAAAAAATGTTTATTATTAACTCATTTTGTTAATAATAAAATACTTTGTTAATGGATAAAGTATTAGTTGTACAGTGCTGCAAAAAAGTATAGGCCCACTTCAATATTTTTAAATAAACTAATTTCAAAGGGAGGTATAACTCACAAATTTAATAGAATTAAAATAAAATAAATTTGGTGTAACGGAAATGTGTTAATAAACAAAATTATTTTTTAAATAAATTTATAAATTTAAAATAAAATAAATTTGATGTATTGAAAATTATTGAGTGGCCTTAAATTTTTGCGCAGCAGCATATGAGCAGAAAATTCAATAGCATTTAATTATTAATATGTAGTATTCGTTTGATATGAATATGTAGGTATGTAGTATTCCTTTGATATGAATAGATTTTACTGTATTTACTTACAGTAGATATCCCTTAGTTAGAACGGATATTTGGTCGTCCTCATAATCCGGACATGATTAAAATAATGTAAATTATGCATTCGTTGATTCGCTGATCCGGATCATATGTAATGAACATGTGTCTTTGTTACTCTAGTAAAATAAATAAAATATATGGGTTATGTGTCCACACGCATTCATGTGTCTTTCGTCTATGTACTTTGAAACTATTTTCTTATGTACTTTAGATTTCTTTTCATTATATAACTTATAGACTAATTGTTTTTAATTAAATATATATAAGATTTTTTATGACTCCCGTTATCCAATTATTTCAGTAATCCAGTTTTTGATCAATTTTAATGGATCCGATTTAGCGGATATCTACTGTACATGTATATACGGCTATGTTTCCGAATTTTTTTTTTTATGTTAAATTAAATCTTATATCTATATTTTCGCAGATGAGCGGTGAATTGAATTAAAATTTTGTGTAGGTGTAGACATTTTTATATGATATATTTTATATTTATTTATTATTATTATTATTTATTGTATAGTAGATTTCAAAGAAGGGTCTTCAAAGAGTTTCATTAATATGCTATATTTAAGCACTATTATTTCCGTGTTCGAACAATGAAAATTAATATATAAGGAGCAGTGCTCAATTTACAGGATATGATTTATAATTTAGTTTAATATTGATTTATCAAGTTTAGGCTGACTTTGCAGTTCCATTATATGCCCAGCAAATTTTTCAGTATCTTTATATTGGTAGAAATGATAGCCGGATTAGCATTCATGGACTTTAATCAGCTATATTTTCGTGACATATTCTACTTCAAGCTCAAATTTGTAACATATTTTTCCACACAAACTTACTAATAGTTATAGACTGTGATTGTAATTTGCACGGAACATAACTCAGCAGTTAGTGTTCCCATCTTTAAGAAATAATGACGAGTATTGTTTGAAAGTTATCATTTTCTAAATAGCATTTTAAATAAATACTTTTCTTTTATAATTACCATTCAATCGATCAATGATTCCTTTATAAAACAAAAGTACGGTATTTGTTATTTATACAGTTTATTTTACTTTCTATCGAAGCCCATTTATTGATATATATATTTATCTGATAATACAGATTTCATTATAATTTTATTTTGAACAATAGTAAATTGGAACAATAAAATTTTATTATTTTTAATTAATTAAATTTTTGACTGACCATACAACTATTTCGAATTTTACCAAATATCAATCATCGATAGTCTGGGCATTATTTCTTATATTTATTTATTCGTAAATAATTTTTTGAGACTGGAAGTACCAAGGGTTGAACACACAATATTCTCTTTTAAGTAAAATAGTCACTATTTTTTTTATTTGAGTTTTTTTTTGCTTTTTTATTGAATCTTTTAAAAATCAATTTAAAACTAACAATAAATTATCGCTGCTAATTGCTGTATTAGAATAGAAAATAGATAATTAACTGTTTTCAGCCAAAGCTTCGTCCAATTTTGTTTCCACGTTGGGCATTACTCTTGAATAGCCGGATTTATATAATTCCTTTTGAGTCAGTGGGTTCTAGTGCTTTGGATAAGATTGCTTGCAAGTGGGTTTTGGTGGTTTAAAATCAAATTAAATATATTTATTATATTTACCTATTATGTGATGTGTATGCAATAAGCATAATTTATTATTGTATTCTTTAATTCTTTTAGAAATTGTTTGTTACGTACGAATAAACAGTTTTAACATGATACTAATAAAGTCTTTGGAATGGATGTTTAATTTATTCAGAAATCTAGGGAAAAACGATTCATAGTAAAATGAATTCATATAAAAAAAATTTTTTTTATCAATGCAGAAAGTTAAATGAAAAAAAATATATATCTAAATTTTGTGGAATGAAAATCTTGTCTGTGAGCTCTCTGTAATAAAATGAAAGTCTTTGAAAACTGCCTCTAGTGGTTTCATAAGTTCTTGAAGTTAAATGGAATAAAATTTCTTAGTTTCTTGCAAAAATAATCAGTACCAAAGAAAACGCATTCGAATCATTGTAAGGTGCTGTGATGGAATGCTAATTTCGGACGAATGGGATTCGCTATGAGTATTA
>NC_051846.1:42161475-42181888 GCF_002237135.1 Teleopsis dalmanni
TAAAAACAAATTTGATTTGTCTTATCTCTAGTTTGCTAAAAAAAAATAATATTTATACATAAAATTTTATTTATAATTTATAATTTAATATCACATTAGTTATAAGTCTATCATAGTAATAATTAAAATCACATAAAACTGCTTAAATGAAAAAACATGTATGATAAGTATATTACCAATATAATAGAATGGAAAGTAACAGGGTACTAAAGTCTAATGGAGTGATACACTGCTCTTTTTGTGTTAACAATTGAAACTAAATGAAAAAAAGACTATCAGCTATTTGAATAGAAGACAAAATGTTATCCGTTGAGATTTACCTAATATCAGAGAGAGAATGGGATAGATGCAAAGAATGTAAGAGATAAAGTAAAGTCAAGGAAAGAATGTATATCTACTTTAAAGCAGAGCCGATATTCTGAATCCTAATAGAATAATTATTTAGAAATCAGTATACGCTTATATATGAGGAAACTTTTTAATTTTTTCTAAGAGTTTATAAATCTTCAAGTGTTGTCTAAAATGTACTTATTTACTTCAATTTCTTATTTACTAACATAATATATCACAATATATCGTTCCACTAGGTATCCAGAAATATATTAATTTCACTGGAATAAAATTGTCTGTTATACGCCATGGAAACCCCTTAAATTATTGAAAACATGACAGTGTTTGAGCTAATATGATCACAGACCATACTATTTTTGAAACCATCAATGGTAACGCAACCACCGATTTTATAATTTCGATTATTCGTGAAAAAGGTATGCATCACTGCTGCTTTCAAGAAATTGGTACTCTACCTCTTAAAATTTGTGCCACTAACGGTTTTTTTGCAGATTTGTTACCGTCAGGACTATTGAAGACCAAAGGATTTTATTAAGAAGACATGGAAGCTGGATGGTGGATGGATTTTATTAACAAGCCATGGATGCTAGACGAATTTAAGGCCAACATTCGCCAGGAAGTAACCGAAACATTGGTAAATACTATCAAAACTGACAAAAAAATGGACACATTACGCTATTCGAACTAAGAGTGGCCACTTGCGGGATTTATTCTTCAAAGAGTGATGGAATCAAATTTTCTTAAACCAGGTGAAATGATTTTTAATTTAGAGTTGTGCAACCTAATACTACCAGCCTTGTCTATATGATAGATTGATTACCACAAGAAGTTATAAAATTTTAATAGGTTATGTTAGGTTATATCGGCGATCCAAAGGGAATCCACTTAGGCCTATTCGTCCATCGTGTGACTATATATAGAGAAAACTCAGGGTTTAAAACCACTTAGAACCTTTAGCAAAGCTTAGAATGCTGTTTAGTGGAAGGTCTTGTAATTGATCAAGATTTTCAAGAAAGAGAGCTCCTAAAGTATTTAGACGCCGCTGTGCATAAGCTGAGCAAAGACAGTGACCTGCAGTGACCTGTAAGTAAACATACCATAAGACTGATCTACTGGTCATCTCAATGAGAATATTGGATTTCCTAAAATTTTAATAAGTCACTACTGCTATCAGTATATACATATAATAATATAGTAATTCACTTATTAAAAATTAAAATTTTATGTTCAATTTGCAATTAAAAAACAATAAGTTGTGAGATTATCTATTAATCGGACTATTGTTACTAATCGCTAGTAGATAACTATTTCAGCTTAGACAATTTTTTGAACTACTGAACCAAAACACAATCGAAACAATTCATGTTCGTACTTCGCACATGATAAATTATTACAAATCTGCTGTTTGTTAAAATATGTCAAATACATTACAAATAAGTTTAAAAATAGTGTATTTTTTGTTATTAATTTTAACTGCCGTTTATTTAAACAATTGTGTAAGAAATTCAGCATTATTTTAAAGTTATTTTTCTTAGGCATGTCTTTTCAGAAACCCATACAAATTGAAGTATTTTCCTCGCATTCATTTGTGCCACATACAATTCAAGTCAGTTATTATGTGGAGAACAATATAAGTCTGAACTATAACGTCACATCTTTATCATCATTTCCTGGTAAAATTCTATTCAACTTATTTATACGTAAAATTGGTAACGAACATGAACCGACACAAAATATATTAAAATATAAAAATATGGACTTTTGTAAGTATTTAGAGGTTATAAAGAACTTTACTACGCATAATTTTGATGGAGAGTCTTTAATACAATCAACTTTTGTTAACTCATGCCCATTGACTCGAGGTTTCTACTATGTCACTAATGGTGGGAATAACCTTTTTAAATATACTAAACTAAAAATTGTAAAAAAAATTTTTATTTAATAATTTAAGGTACCTTAGATGATTCTGTAGTACCAGTTTTCTTTACGTCCGGTCATTATTGGATACAGTTTGAGTTAATACAAGTTTTCGAAGAAATTATTAAAGTCATTAACTTGCGGGCAAAATGTTGGTACGAGAGTCGGTGGTGAATTTCCTTTCCGATATTTTAAAACTGAAGTACTTAATAAAGTTCTTAAACATGATCATTTCATCATTTCTTGCAATATACCATGTATTTAAATTTTGATATAATATCATATATTTATTAAAGTATTGAAAAAATAACGTATGTATTTGTTTTTCATTATAAAATAATTAATAGAAAGAGAAATTGTATGAATAATATTTAGCATAATTAATAAGGTTTTGACGTCTCACAAATGAATTGGCAAAATTTTGTTCTATAAAAATGGGCACAACTTGATGTGTTCCAATCTTCAATAAAAATTTTGCATAAATGATCAAGTCTGAGAGATAACCCCATTTCATATTGTCTTTGTTTGTAAAAACGCAAAATAAGCAATAAATTTATTTTTACAAATTTAGATTAATCAAGTTTCTTGATTAGCATTTAAAACTTCTAAAATCTTACGATTTTTTTATGTTGTAAAATGTGTTTAATATGTCTATATTATGTAAATTATATAATGTTTATTTGCAAAATTACGTAAGCTCTTGTAAATTTCCAAATGACCACACAGAAATTCCACCTATGCCTATTTATGTCACATAAGTTTTTTTAATACGTAGAAGTTATTAACCCTTGGGTTTACCAAAAATACACGAGTAAATATTTTATAAGCGAGAAATTGTCACATCATTCTTTATAGTTTGTAGTTTATATATATTACATGGGTTTATAGAAATAATCAATTTATTTTATTATATTACAGATCAGGTTAACAAACTTTTTTGAACAATCAGAAATTACTTGAAACATAATTTTTCGATTAATTAGATAAATGAAAAAGGTACTCTTATTAAATATTTAACATGGGTTTTATGATCAGCTTATAAATTCACTTATTTAAAAAATTTTTCATTATTAGCGCATTTTTATTCAAAATATATTTTTTGACATAGGACATAAAAATTTGTTATTAAGTATTATAAAATAATATTTATATTTTCATATTTAATATTAAATGATATTTAAGGAATTAGTTAAAAATAAAGCCGAAATCCGAAATATACATTAAGTAAAACCCAAAAAATTTGAGAAACAGAGAGACTTTGCAATAAGAATGAGGCAAATGTCGGCAAATATAAAGAATTATAACTAGAGTTTTCCTTATAATTTTAAAATCTAGTTCTAATCTAGCTCTACATTTGAAGTCTAGCTCTACATTAAGAAAATAACTAGATAATGCCATGAAAACTGCAAATTCTAGAAACAGAATATTTTCGCAATAGCGATGAGATAATGAGACGATTAGTGAACTGGTTAATAAGTTGGATATGTAGCTCCTAATATAACCAAAAATTCTTTTACAGAATTTCTTATTGGTATCTCAACCTAGTTAATAATGTGAACGTGTCTACCCACCATATTTGTGATTACTACTAGCAATATACCAATAGTATAACCAACATTAAATAATTAAAAATAATTATTATGATTTATATAACAGTAGAATATTTTAAAAATTGAAGTTATTGCAAAGAAAAGACTCTCCAATTTGTAGCCGGGTCAACTTGTTTCAGGAAATATTTTATTATATGGTAAGTCTAATTTTGTATTTAATGAAAGCAAAAGCGAAATTGCCAAATTACGTATAGAAATATACATATATGGTAAGTGCTGGGTTTAAAAAATAAACCTTAGTCCTATATCAAACCAGAAATTGTTCTAATTTTCTTTAACATCTGCAAAATATGAATAAATATTAATGAATAATAGGTGTGTTGTATTTTTGCCTATGTGAGCCTATAAAATTAAGAGATATATCTAATTTTGTAATATATCATTAAGTAGCAATCTCTGTAAATCTATACACTTAACTACTTCATAAGTGCATTTGCATAAGTTTAGTAACATGATATTTGATCAGCTTATATTTAAAAAATTGTATATTTCGTTGTTGCACGTATATAATAATATAAACTTTTATATAATTAGTGGAAACTCATGTAATAATATATGCATAGAAATGCAAATACTAGCATCAACAGAAGCATTTAATAGAGATGACCCTCGCTACTCTTATGATTCTGTTGGTTAATATTCAATATTACTGTTGTCAATAGACTGTTTTTCTCCGTATTGATCAGTTTGATGTATGAATTGTGAATACTTAATAAATATGAAATTAATTATATCAAAAATTATAGTATAATAAAAATTTTTCTATCTGCTAAAAAAAAACTTGTTTCTGGATTTTAGAACAATTAGGTAATATACTTAATATTATGTAAAACTCAAGCTGCTAATTGAAATTCCTAATACATAAAATCAAAACTATGATCTTTCTTGCTATTGTTAATAGAGTGCTAATTAATTTTTTTTTCTTTTTGTAAATTGAATAGCAATATATGTAGATATACGATTTTTGAATTGATGTTAGCACTTTCAATTGCGCACAGAGTCAAGGTACTTGCACTTTAAATTAAATTCTAGTAAATCTAAGCATTTTATTGCAAAGAAAACTACCTTGAATTTTGTAATTTTTAAAATTTCAATTAAAAATGTAGTTAGATTTGTAAATCAGCTAAGTAAATATGCATTTTCACACTACAAATGATATTAATTTTTTAAATAAACTTTTGTTTATATAGAATGTTATGTATAATATGTGTATAAACATTGATAATTACTTAATGGAGAATAACCGCAAAATGTTTCTTCACTGTACTTGGTAAGTGGATATGAGGTTCTTTACGAGAAATAGACTAATAGCATTTTTGATTATACAATTTTAGAGTAATCTAACATTTTTGCAGTAATGTTAATAGACATTTATATATTTCATATATATGAAACCTAAAATAAAACGTATGACCACTGATGATGAGTACTTAATTTATTCTTTCTTTGCTATTCGAAAACCCTCTAAACCTAACATAACCCATTACAGTGCTAATAATTTGAAAAAGAAGACATTATTTCATACTTGTCATATTACAAATTGCGAATAATGTTTACATGGTATGTATAATGTAGATCTTGTGAGAGATATGTTCTTAGTAAAATCTTTAGTCTTTTACGAATTTACGTCATCTACTGCATCCGAATAAACCACAAGTTATACGAGCTACTGATGATAATATTCAGCGGTTTTGTTGGTTTGATCGCGTGGTCATAATGGATGACGTTGCTCCAGCAGAAAAGGGATTTGAAGCGGCAGTTGGATGAAGAAAGTGTAGAGGTGTTTCCGGTGATGTGATCAAGTTGAGGAAGTATTCATTAACTGCCCTTGGAGTACGAGAATGAAGACGACGTTCAAATAGTAGAGACACCTGAAAGGGAGTGCGACATTAGGCTGAAATCCAATAACGGGTAGTTATGGCCACTTAAGTAAGTATAAATACATATGTATGTATATGCAGAAATATGTACATATGTATGTATATTATACATTACTTCCATTTCTCACGATTTTGCAATTGTTTGGTTAATATGAATGTCAAAAAATGCTAATTCATTTAATGCCTTCAGAACAGCTTCATGCTAACATTTTAAGCATTTTAACTAATTGCAAATTTGTATGTTAACAAACAAATCAAAAGTGTCTCAAGTTCAAATAAAACAATTAGCATTTAATACACGTGCTTGCAAACTTTTGGTTCACAATATGAAGCATAATATGAAGCACGTTATACATTTCTCGGTACTTTTGTTAATTACTTGTATAACAGTTACAAAATCAACAACAATGCTTGTAAATAGCCACTTGCCGATAAGTTAATAAAAGAAATAACAACATGAAATTCAAATCAAAACTACAAATCTTAAGTATGTGCGTTAATCTCGTTAAATGGAAAGAAATCAAAAATAAATTGTTACCAATTACTGTTATTGGCTTGTGGGTAATAAAGCAACAACATGTGTTAGAGGTGCAACCAACAAACGAGCATCATGAATTGCACAAAAAATATTAATTATGCTCTGTCGAACTTGGTGAGAAATTTATTAATAAAATACACAAATAAAGAAGCATGAAATTTTGTGCAACAATAATAAAGCACCTGTGATAATTTTGACAACACCATATACTGTACGCACAACAACAAGGTACTATACGTACAACACAAGCAATAACGAAAACAACTGTAAATGGTTGAATTGTAAATTGTTGTATTTGTCACTCCTATGTTAGCTGCTGGCGATTTTGTCAAAATAACCTTGAACTAGAGAGCAAATAATTGTGGTGACAACACAATTTTCTAGTCATTTTAGTATTGTTTTCCCTTTTACATGATTGGCAGCAAATATTTTTCTATTGTTTTGTCGAATTTGATAAATTTTTTTAAGTTTAATAAAATTGTTTGATTAAATAAAATTTTATTGTTTTACAAGGTATGTATGCATAGTTTTTATATTTTATTTGTTTGTCGGAATTTTTTTTCGACATATTTATGCATGAACTCAAAGTATAAGAAACTTTTTTAATATTTATTTTCCCACCGTTAAATTGGACAGTTTGGGTGTGAGTTTTCAAAATTTATTTAATTGAATTTGTTTATGGTAAATTTTATATTGTTTAACATAATCAAATATAACATAACCATCTTTTATGCATTTTGCTTAAATTTTATATATGTATGTATGTACACACATATGTATATTAGCGGTTCAATATCTTTATGTATTGTTTTAGTTAAAATTTTTCATGTAATTTCTATAAATATTTATAGCATAAAATTTGAATGAAGTTACTTTGTGCATTTTAAAAAAAACTTTGTTTACTTCATCTTAATGCAGTTTTATATCAATTCAAGGTTATTGAATATTAAAAAAAAGAACATTAAGTAAATCAAGTTTTTGTAGTCCTTTTTGAAACAGGTTCGCTGCTTCAAAATATTGCATTGACCTTGGATTTTAAATTTGTTGCGTTAAAAAATTATCGTGACGTGATGTGAAGCTCTGTAGAGTGAACAAATTGAGGAATTCACCATTACGTTGACTAAAAGTCTGGTGAGCTTGAATGAAGTGTTGCTTTAATAACACACATTTAATATGAGTTTCAAAGAGTTCAGTTGTATTTTTATTTCAAATTTTATTTAGAAAGATAGTTGTCTATTTTTTTTTAATTTGTAATAAATCGTGTATGTTCAAAGAATGAAGAATAACCGTTGCATCACAGAAGTTTAATATTACAACGTCATACATTAAGTAAAAAATGTTTATTATTAACTCATTTTGTTAATAATAAAATACTTAGTTAATGGATAAAGTATTTGTTGTACAGTACTGCAAAAAAGTATAGGCCCACTTCAATATTTTTTGATAAACTAATTTCAAAGGGGAGTATAACTCATAAAGTTAATAGAATTAAAATAAAATAAATTTGGTGTATACGGAAATGTGTTAATAAACAAAATTATTTTTTAAATAAATTTATAAAATTAAAATAAAATAAATTTGATGTATTAAAAATTATTGACTGGCCTTAAATTTTTGCGCAGCAGTGTATGAGCAGAAAATTCAATAGCATTTAATTATTATAATGTAGTATTCCTTTGATATGAATAGATTTTACTGTATTTACTTACAGTAGATATCCTTTAGTTAGAACGGATATTTGGTCTTCTTCATAATACGGACATGATTAAAAATGTAAATTATGCATTTTAGTGTGGATAGTCCATTGATTCGCTGATCCGGGTCATATGAAATGAACATGTGTCTTTGTTACTCTAGTAAAATAAATAAAATATATGGGTTATGTGTTCACACGCATTCATGTGTCTTTCGTCTATGTACTTTGAAACTATTTTCTTATGTACTTTAGATTTCTTTTCATTATATAACTTATAGACTCATTGTTTTTAATTAAATATAAATAAGATTTTTTATGACTCCCGTTATCCAATTATTTCAGCAATCCAGTTTTTGATCAATTTTAATGGATCCAATTTAGCGGATATCTACTGTACATGTATATACGGCTGTGTTTCCGAAATTTTTTTTTTATATTAAATTTAATCTTATATCTATATTTTAGCAGATGAGCGGTGAATTGACTTAAAATTTTGTGTAGGTGTAGACATTTTTATTTGATATATTTTATATTTATTTATTATTATTATTATTATTATTATTTATTGTATAGTAGGTTTCAGAGGCGGGTCTTCAAATGTTTCATTAATATGCTATATTTAATCACTATTATTTCCGTGTTCGAACAATGAAAATTAATATATAAGAAGCAGTGCTCAAATTACAGGATATGATTTATAATTTAGTTTAATATTGATTTATCAAATGTAGGCTGACTTTGCAGTTCCATTATATGCCCAGCAAATTTTTCAATATCTTTATATGAGTAAAAATGATAGCTGGATTAGCATTCATGGACTTTAATTAGCTATATTTTCGTGACATATTCTACTTCAAGCTCAAATAACATATGTAACATATGTAACATATTTTTCCACACAAACTTACTAATAGTTATAGACTGTGATTGTAATTTGCACGGAACATAACTCAGCAGTTAGTGTTCCCATCTTTAAGAAATCATGACGAGTATTGTTTGAAAGTTATCATTTTCTAAATAGCATTTTAAATAAATACTTTTCTTTTATAATTACCATTCAATCGATCAATGATTCCTTTATAAAACAAAAGTACGGTATTTGTTATTTATACAGTTTATTTTACTTTCTATCGAAGCCCATTTATTGATATATATATTTATCTGATAATACAGATTTCATTATAATTTTATTTTGAACAATAGTAAATTGGAACAATAAAATTTTATTATTTTTAATTAATTAAATTTTTGACTGACCATACAACTATTTCGAATTTTACCAAATATCAATCATCGATAGTCTGGGCATTATTTCTTATATTTATTTATTCGTAAATAATTTTTTGAGACTGGAAGTACCAAGGGTTGAACACACAATATTCTCTTTTAAGTAAAATAGTCACTATTTTTTTTATTTGAGTTTTTTTTTGCTTTTTTATTGAATCTTTTAAAAATCAATTTAAAACTAACAATAAATTATCGCTGCTAATTGCTGTATTAGAATAGAAAATAGATAATTAACTGTTTTCAGCCAAAGCTTCGTCCAATTTTGTTTCCACGTTGGGCATTACTCTTGAATAGCCGGATTTATATAATTCCTTTTGAGTCAGTGGGTTCTAGTGCTTTGGATAAGATTGCTTGCAAGTGGGTTTTGGTGGTTTAAAATCAAATTAAATATATTTATTATATTTACCTATTATGTGATGTGTATGCAATAAGCATAATTTATTATTGTATTCTTTAATTCTTTTAGAAATTGTTTGTTACGTACGAATAAACAGTTTTAACATGATACTAATAAAGTCTTTGGAATGGATGTTTAATTTATTCAGAAATCTAGGGAAAAACGATTCATAGTAAAATGAATTCATATAAAAAAAATTTTTTTTATCAATGCAGAAAGTTAAATGAAAAAAAATATATATCTAAATTTTGTGGAATGAAAATCTTGTCTGTGAGCTCTCTGTAATAAAATGAAAGTCTTTGAAAACTGCCTCTAGTGGTTTCATAAGTTCTTGAAGTTAAATGGAATAAAATTTCTTAGTTTCTTGCAAAAATAATCAGTACCAAAGAAAACGCATTCGAATCATTGTAAGGTGCTGTGATGGAATGCTAATTTCGGACGAATGGGATTCGCTATGAGTATTACTTCTACCAGTATATAAATATTTTTTCACTGCACCTTATTTATGTATAAAAGGAAATTTACTTCATATTGTTAAGAAAGTTTTTATTGTAGTTTTTGTTCATGTCTGGCAGGTGTTGCAATTCTTGCAAGAATTCAAGATATTTAATTTTTTCTTGCTTCGCCTGTATTTCAGGTTACTAATTTTGCTTAATAAGGAATTGTGTAAATTAACTGCATTTGTTGTGTATTAAGATCTATGGCACGATAAAGATTTAAATCTAAAATTTGTTGTACTGCAATGTAAAAATAATTTGTCAACTGTGTTTTAATTTAAAAAAAACTCAAACAGGACTTTTTGCAGTTTTACTTAAAAATTCTTACATATAAAATTCTTAATAATTTGCTGTGTTGATGATGTTATTGTTGTCGTTGAAGCTACTGATGCTGGTACATGGTGCTGTTGCTGTCGATATTGCAAATTTATTAAAATCCATGAAGTCTTTCACAACAATAGCTGAATAATATGCAGATTGAAATAAACAAAACGTTATTTACTTCAGCGTCAAAAGAAGATATTTAGCAAGTTAAATTGGTGGCGTTTTCTTCACCTTTTCTTTAATTTAATTTTAGGTTTTTTTCTTCGTCATTTAAATAACGCCAAATAAGTTGGAATTTTTTATAATTTTCTTTACTGCTTTTGCTTACTACCAACCGATTTAGAACTTAACAACGGTTACCCACCTTTGTTAGGATTTTTTATCTTATATTTTGTGGGTTTTTTTTTTTCAGTTAAAAATGCTTTAAGTGTTCGCAGGACAAAAAAGATTGTATGAAAAAATAAGCGAAAAAATGCCTTTGGAGAGTCTTCAGGCGCATAATAAGCAATTTAAGTATAAAATAAATTGTTCTTAATTATTTACAAGACTTAAAAAAATAATTTACTTTATTTCAGGCAAGTTATTTCATTATCATTATTAAAAAATTTTAACTCGTTTAAAGTTCCTGTGTTTTTTAACGACAAAATAATGTTTTGTATAATAATCCTTTTAAATTTGTCTTACCTTCTCTGTTTCAACTTCATTGCCATTTTGTAGTTAATTCGCTTTGTATTTTAATTCTTAATTGGTTTACTTTAAAGAAGATACGTTAGCAAACTTTAAAGTCATAACTCATATTTATAACTCCTCTACATCAAATACAGCAGCAATATCAATCATTCTGTAAATGTTGTAAGCTTGCAATTGCTGCAACAAATTGCTGCATTCATCATTGTGCTGCTCTGTGAACACTTCTAAGGGATACAAATGATAACTAAAAGATACTTTGCATTTTTGTTTATTAACTGAGTTGTCAGTAACAATTCACATTTTTGCCTTTTGCTATCAATTTTCTTAATTAACACTAGAAAATGTTAAAACTATGTAATTAGAATTTAAAGATATATTGAAAATAAGTTAGTTTATTTGTTATAAATTAATTTTGACAACAAATTTGTGTTAGTTATCATTGGTTAAATAAAACAATATAAATGAAATGTTTATAAATGTCCACTTCAACATGTTATGGGCACACATTAAAAACATTTCAATTTAAAAACTATATACTATAATGAAGACAAAAAGTACTAGGGTTGTGAACTAGTTATAAACTGAAACAGTTTTACACCAAAACTACGAGTTTTGACACTAATTTAATTTAAAGAGTCCGAGTGACTCCAATACTTTTAGGTAAATTCTACCTTGAACGCTGGTGCGGAGGCTGGATAAATGTTTTGGACCAAAGACAAATTTCATATCTACCTATTGATATGAAGTCTTGATACCGATAAGTAATAAGATCGTGTAACTGATAATATTTGAAAAGAAAATATTAAAAAAAATATGTCGAAAAAGCTATAATACAGATAGATGCTTCATTTCAAAATCACCGTACAAGTGATATAGAAAGCATAATGAAGGGACAAAACATCATAAGAAATAGGTTAGAGTAATAAGCTTTTGTAAGAACACCCATCAAGAAAAGAAATCGGTCGAAAAATATAATGATTTGATTCAGTGTTTATAAATGTAAAAATAATAGCAATGCAAGTTTGAAAGAAAGTAGCGGTGAATTTATAGCAAGTTGGATATATAGGTCAAGGAAGCAGTTCTGTGCAATTAATAGTTTATAGATTTAATTGATCAACCACTCTTGAACAATTAAAAATCCACTTGAGTTTAAATAATAGCCCGGCATGAACCATAACAAACTGTTAATTTTTGTGGATGTCAACAGGTTTCATGAATAACTCGTTGGTTTTTTTGCACTGAAACTCGACAATTTTACGTATATGTGATATCTGATTGAGTTTTATGGCTAAAACTGATTTTTCTATGACATAATGAATGCATTTAAATGGCTAAAACGATAAATCTCTAAAAATGTTTACCCAATTAATAATTATTTAAATTAAGAATTTGGGTCCAACTGAATTTTTAGTGTTGTTATAGGAAAGTCTAAGTTTTAGAAAACGAGATCTAAATAATTTCAATAACACTTTAGTTTACAGTATAGATATTTGAAACTGTAACTTTCGTTTTAGACTAGTTGAATTATTGACGATAAAACATAGTACTTGCGCTGAAGTTTTTAGTAACATTACCAGTAAGAAGCTCTGTAGATGGATACATTTTATATATGTATATATATAAAATTTATCTCTCTTTATATATGCAAATTGTGCCCAAAATAGAGTCATTATTATTGTAATAAATTATAATAAACATTATTGAACACATTTATAAATTTTGTTAAGAATATTAACTTTTAAAAAGAAGATAACACTGATTTGATTATGCTATATTTATTTTAAATAATAATCAAGGTGAAGGATGCGAAGAAATCACTTGCATAAAATTTTTGTCGAGAAACCCACATTTTCTCAAAAATGAATCATATATATAGTCATATTTTCAATGTCTTTTAATGTGTTAGAATCTATTTTCATGTAATCTATTTTTCAATTTAAATAGAAAAGTTAATAGTTTAAAATATCTTAGTTATTTTACGAGAGAACTCTATTTCAGAGTTTTTGCAGCCAAAGTCTGTAACCCATTTTATTGCTAGACATTTAGGTTTCTGGCAGTATTGGGTTTTGGTTCGATAGTTAAAATTTTAACAGTAATAAAAAACTTTTATTTCAACAGATAGAAATTTGGTGTCTTCAGTAAACTTCGTACAAACAAATGGATAAACATTTTTGCCTCAGACTTTCTCTCTCAAATTACTCTCTTCTCCTCTCGACAAGAGAAATTGTTCACATATTTTTGAAAAATGATTTTATTTCAATAAGTTTATTTTAAGAGTCACTTTTTGAGAGGAAAACAGGCAAATTTGGGGAAGGATGCGCAAGACAAAAATGTTTATTTCTTCATTTATAACAAATTTGATGAAAATATGAAAATAATATGTCTTTTAGTTTACAGGCGTTTATTGTACTGTTAACCTCGATTCTAAATTGTGTCTCTTTGAATATATAAAATTAAATAGTGAACATTTTCATGCGGTAATTTTTCATGATTTTCGGACTAACCAGAAAATAATGCATTGCTTAACTTAGTTCGACATTTGATTATGAAACACCACTTCCAGCGATTAAAAAAGCTGGTTCAATTAGTTTGAGAGTAGTCGTCGTTCTCTTCACGACGACTTTCGTGAAGGTTTTCCAAGAACTGCTTTGCGAAAAATGATTGAGATGGATCGGCATATTACATACCGGGAGATAAATGCGTCCTTGGACATTAGTGTGATCAGCATATAGTCTATTTTACATACACATTTAGTTGCTAGAAATATTTGTTCCTGTTGGATTCCCTATAATTTGATAATCGTTCAAAAAAAGGATATGTTGATTGGTGCAATAAAATGCTGAAAACATACGAAATAGTAATTCACTGTTTGGGTTTTTCAAAGTGAGCAAAGCCCGACAAAAGTTGTCCGTAAATGAAGCAAATTCAAGCAAATGGTTGTATGGTTTCTTAGACAAACTGATCACGTCGCAACTATACCACTTGAACATTGTAGAACGGTCAGTTCTGAGTGGTACACAATCATTTGTTTTCGGAGAATTAAGGAACCGTTGAAAGTGGATCATTCTCTACTATGACAATGCGATCCACCAAACATTAGTTCAAACAAAAGTTTTAGAGCACTTGTACGAGTATTATTAATAAAATTAATAAAAAACGGTTATTAACTCCCAAAAATCTCAATTTTTAAACTATAACCTGTATTATCGGAGATCCAAATGTCTAGGAGAAAAATTAGTTGCAAATTGAGCCGTCTCAAATTAACTTAAAACCATTGAAAAATCACTGTGATATTGTGTACTGTGATCAATATTTCATTTATTTTGTTACTAGTAAAGACCAAGTTGTAAAAATGAAAAAAATAATTTAAATTTTTAATTCAATTAATAAATTCTTTTAAATTCTTAAGTACTGTGGCCAATAAACGAATTGATTATTATTTTACCAATGCAAAGGACAATTTCTAGCAGTTGTCATCGTTTTGAGAATTCAGGCGCTCATGCGAGCGTGTTAAATTGAAAATGCGCCGTACATTGGCGGGAAAGTGCATTGTGCATCTTTTTCAATTTACTGTGCTGTCATTGCAGAAGACAAATATGTTTGTTTATTTCACTACATATGAATGTATACTACTCTACACTATGAGTATATGAGATGGTATGTTATATGAGTATTGTACTAAATATTCACATATAGAGAGATATCATGGAAAGTGCAGTAAATGTTTTTATGTATGAAGTGCAAATATGTATGTGCAATGACACAGTTGTGATTGTGCACTGCAGTTCATAGCACCAATCGCACTATCCAATCTACGATACGTGACCAACCCATCTTCCGTGCGGATATGTAGGGGCACAATTTTTCTTAACTGAAGCAACAGGATAACTTCACAGGGAGCAAATGCAAAGGCAACGACTGCTGCACTTGCTGTAATTGTGGAAAAAATTGCTGCTTCAACTGTAATAACAAAATGGCCCCTGGAGATGTTGCCGTTGCTCTTGCCGTTGCCAACTTGACTTATTTCGACTCTGTTCCTTTGCATGGTTATAGTTTGGTTTTTCTTCCTCAACACTCGAATCGTTGATAAAGACTTTTACTTTATTCAGCAACGTTTTACCGCTACCAATTACACAAACATACAAAAGTTAAAGAAAACATTAAAGTCATGAAATTTCTTAATTCTGTAGCTAAATAAACAGAAATTGTAGATTGGCTGTTTTCAGCAGAGAATATTATTTTATACGATTTCCCATACATACATGAATATTTACATGTACCATCTTTTAGAAAATCATAATATAATAATATCTTAGAAGAGTGATGATGATGATGTGTTTGATATTGTAACTTCAAGTATTCAAAAGTGTGAATTATTTTTAATTCATTAATTTAACAGAAATTTAATAATAGTTTTGATTTACAAGAATTTTATAATATTTATTTAAAAATAAATATAATTTATTTTTAAAATTCGAAAATAGTATCGAAAACAGTGTTTCCTCCGTGCTATTAAGTAAATTATCCTTCAACTTAAAGGTTTCTGTTAAAAAATATACACTGAGATCAGACTATCTCTTAGAAGTTTTGGCAGAGCAGGCTAGCTAAATAGACCAATACGCTAAGGATTGTCAAAACTAGTTCTTGTAGATTAATTCAAAGGCTCAAGATTTGTAGCACATAGGTTATTTTGTCCATGATCTTTGCTGAATAAATATTAAAGCAAATCGTTTTTATCTGTCGCAAAAAGTTTATATATGTTAATCTTTGTCTATGAACATCGAATTTATCAAATATGTACCAAGTTTTACTACTTCGTCAGTGTGCTAATTTCCCGCTGTATTTTCATGGGCCATATCGGAGTAACCTTGAATTGCTATCTAATAAATTAATAATTCGTATGTATCCATAACTACCCTGGAAGAGCTGAAAGTTAATCGCTAAAATAGTTTTGAGAACTGTAGGGCTGTGAGTATTATCTATTTCTGCATATCTACATGAAATATTAAAATACAGTAATATAGGTGATATTATTAACATAAACCTCGGTCTACGGAGAAGAATCCAACTTATATGCTGTTATCCATTTTTAATCTGTCAGTACTTTTCCTGAAATATAATTAATATCTCCTTGTAGGAGTTCTTAAAATATTAACGAGGACATATGTAATTCGATCCATTGAAACTAATACTTGAAGAATAAATTTACTGTGTTCTAGTGTGCTTAAGTGCCATGGCGTGCCTCTGTGCACTGAGGATAACCGCGTATTTAATATAAATTTAACTGTGGTAATTAAAGTATAACATTGAACATACTAGTTGGCATGATCTAATTGTTCCTGTATCTCTCAGCCATGCTGATTTTTTCAAATTTGATAAGCCTTAAAATAATGAATTGTTGTCTCCAGAAAAGTCACCAAACTATAAATTCATATGTTATAATTGAAAGCAATGAAACTATTACCCTGTTTAACCAACAAATTATAAAAACTAAATAAAAAATTATTCTAATGAAGCAAGCAGTAAAGCATAATATCTATTATACCATTCTCCCAAATAAATAAATAGATTATCATATCGGATGTCTAATTTTAATTACTGCATGACGACATGCAGATATATATGCCTCCGACTTTTATTTATCATACTCAGATGGAGTTCATTACTGTCTTTTTTTTCATATATGACCCCACACTTTATTTAATTTCTTTTGGTATACTTTTAGGCGAAATTTATTCAGTTATTTAATGATAGATATTATTAATTTAACGTATTGACATGATTATTGTATAATTACCTTAATATAAATTACTATTATTTAATAATTGAAAACATTTGAAGATCGTTTCTTAATTATTCTATTTCTTAATGCACTTATATTTTGTCGAAATAATATTTACCGATATAAGCAGTACTTTATTTAAAGTATAAAGCATTTTATATAAACGTATTTTATTCGAATTATTTTCGATTTGTTTCAGAAATAGCATTTAGCGATTAAACTCAACTTCTAAAATTCTAAGAAATATTAAATGAAGTGTACAATGAATTATTTCATATCATTATGCTTGATAAGAACGCGTTTGTTCTTATTAATTTCCAAGAAGTTATATCAAACTTCCAACACGCACATGCACGCGTTGGATGATATATTTTGTATTTATTAATGGTAAACTGCCGAGCACTTAAACTCGTAGTTTGCCTTACTAATCAAATTTATAATAAAAAGATCAACTCCAAAATTCTTATTTGTATTTTATGTGTTTATTTATTTCTTTATTTATTTCCAGGTAGTTTGGACAATTTGTTGTTAAATGTACTATTTTTTACCAGTTGTTACTCGTCTGACCGTTCAACCAAAAAGAGGAAGTCTTTTAGCTTGAACCCAACACAGAAGCTGCTCTCATGTCCCTAATCAAGCTTAAAGCTTACTTCATTCTCCTTTTGTTGCCAAACAGCTGATTAATAGTGTTTGACAACGTTAAGAAGATGAAGTCTTTTATGTAGCTATTACGACCAAGATTTTACCTTACGGAGATTTAACATCCTCCCCCGCGTTGAATTATTTGAATAATTTGAATAATTTAACTAAAAGTGCGATAAAATGCATGCCTGCAATTGATATGGCATAACTGCACCTTAATTTTAAATAAACAAGTTGATCTAGGTCATGAGAGCTTGCTTCTGTGTTGTTTTTTTTTGCTTGTTTACATCTTAAATTGCACATGATTTTCAACTGTCAAAATTGTAAAAAGCATTGTTAACATTTTTTGTTATTAAGTTTATAAGAACAATTAAAAGTTTCATATGTGAATTTTAATAATTTCAATTAGTTACAATTAATTTATTGGTTATTAATTCAAAATTTTGAATGTATTTATAAAATTTAAATTTAAATTTAAAAGTGAATTTAAGCCATATTAAATATTACGTTGATGAATCATAGACTGAAGTACATCGCTGGACGCCTCATCAGATAACTGTGTACTTATATTATTTAAAAATTTTACATCATGTTTTGTCTTCCCCAGATTTTTGGTGTGAGATCAGCAGTTGCTCGATCGTTTGGATACCTTCGAATTGCGTCCGAAATGATTGATACTACTAACCGATGAATTTGGTACCTGTATAGGCCTTTTTGATGCTGTCAGTTGTTGCCTTGTTGCTTCTTTTGGTTGTATTGGTGGTATCTTGTCATCTTCACTGTCGTTGGTTTCAAAAAAAAGTGGAGCCAAATTATGTATGGCACGTCTCACAATACCTGATGCTGTTTTAACATCGACCACACGTACCATTCCGTCAGTACCCTTATGTATATTGGTTACTCGACCCAATGCCCACTGAAGAGGAGGTAAATTTCCATCCTTCATGATGACTAAAGTGTTTTCTTGCAAATTTTTGCATTCTTCTCGCCATTTATGTCGGTATTGTAGCTTATTTAGATATTCAGAGTTCCACCGTCTCCAGAATTCATGTTTTATGTGGGACACCAATTTCCACCTCGTTAGTAATGATGTCTTTAAATTTGTTGTGGTTGTACTTGCTGGTGCTGTAAGAGCTTCACCAATTAGAAAGTGGCCTGGCGTAAGTGCTTCAAAGTCATTTGGATCATTCGACATTGGAGTAATCGGTCTTGAATTTAAAATCGCCTCTATTTCAATAACAACTGTTTCTAACTCTTCGTACGTTAAGGATTCTGTGGCAACGCTGCGCACAAGTAAATGTTTCGCCGACTTCACTGCTGCTTCCCAGAGTCCTCCGAAGTGAGGCGTACGAGGAGGAATGAAGTTAAATTTAATACCTTTTTTGCTGCACGCTCTTTCAATTACTTCTCCTGATTTTTTTGAGTAAATTATTTCTACTAGTTCATTCAGTTTGTTATTGGCTCCAACAAAATTAGTTGCATTGTCACAAAATAGATTTTGGCAAAGCCCACGCCTCGCAACAAAACGTTTAACTGATCCAATAAATGCGTCGGTAGTTAGGTCACTTACCAGCTCCAAATGTACTGCCTTGGTGGCAAAACAACAGAAAACAGCAATATATGCCTTGTGCGGCCGCTTTCCTCTTACTTTGTAGTGTACCCAAATTGGTCCACAAAAATCGACTCCCGTGTTAAGAAATGGTCTACTTGGATGGACTCGAGCATGTGGAAGATTTCCCATAATTTGATTGAAAGTTACAGGTCTACACCTTGTACAACGAATACAGTGTTGCACGATGGACCGTGCCATTACCTTCCCCTTGATCGGCCAAAATTTTTGCCGTGTCGCTGCCAATAATGCTTGGCCACCGCAATGCATGTTTTCTTCGTGAATTTTCTTCATTAATAGCTTAACTATGCAGTCATTGTATGGGAGGAGCATTTGATGTTTAGCATTATATGTTAGATTTGATGCGTCTAATCTTCCTCCGACCCGAACGATATCATATTTATCTAAAAACGGAGTCAATGCAGCTAACGAGCTAGATGCTTTCACCAGTTTGCGATGCTTTAAATCAATTACCTCTTCCTTGAATTCAGTAGCCTGAATGCATTTCACGATGTATCTAAGTGATTCTTCTAACTCTTCCGGATGTAATTCATTGGTATGATTATTAAATTGAAGTCGCTTACTACGCCTTATGAACCGTAGCACATAACCAACAATGTGAAGCAATGTGTTAAAAGAATTTTTGTGGTTTACCTTGTATATCCATTCAGTATCATCTTCGGTTGCTGCTAGCATCACTTTCTGCGAAGTTTTTTTTAACTCGGCGTTGTCTGGCTGATTGCATAGGGCCTTATTAAATTCTTCTGGCCACATATCTTCACGACCATGTAGAAACATAGGACCATAGAACCATAAATTATGAGTTTGCAATTGAGATGGTTTGATGCCGCGTGATAAGGCATCTGCTGGATTTAGTCTTGAACTTACATGTCGCCACTGACTTGGTGCGGATAAGTCTTGAATTGCCGCAGTCCTGTTTGCTACAAATTGTTGATGTTTTGCTGGCAATGAATTAATCCAGTAGAGTACAATTTCAGAATCAGTCCAGTAATATGATTCTGTCTTATGATTTAAATCGCCCTTTACCCTATTCATTAATGTGGCTCCTAGAAGAGCAGCGCACAATTCTAAGCGTGGAATGGTTTGCTTTTTGAGTGGGGCGACCCGAGATTTAGAGCATAGCAGTCGATTGATCAAGCGTCCATCTTTCAGTGTTGCTCGAATGTATATAG
>NC_051846.1:42181988-42216064 GCF_002237135.1 Teleopsis dalmanni
CTTCTTTATATTGATCATAAGGACGCTGCTTTATTTTTTTAATAGCATCTTCAAGTTTAAGTCCAGCTATACCTAATTCCTCGTGATAAGTATGTAATTTGTTGCAAAATTTAGAATGCATTTTTTTAAATGTTTTGGTTTTAGAGGTGGGATGCTATAAAAGATAAAATTTAGTACAATTTAATTATTACTAATAAAATTTTAATGCATACTCTTGCATCTATTAATTTTGCACAATGTTTATAGAAATTATGCAAATGTCTCAGGAAGATCTCATTTGGCTTTATATTTTCATCTAAACTTATTTGCATAATATCCATCACGTAAGAAAAGTTTTTCGTTGCACAACCTTGACGTAACATTGCACCAAGAATTTCAACATTCATCCTTAATAAAGAAAATATATTAGATTATTTTTTATAATTAATATACAAATGTGCGACAGGGCTATGAATCATTTCTGAACCAAACTGGAGTTGATTTGGAACTGTTCATTTTTTATTACTATTAAAACTCATTGATTTAATTGCCGTACAAAACAGTTCAGAATAGCTTACAACCATGAAGCAGATGAAACATATATTACGAATATTTTTATACAGTTCACAGCCCTGATATATGTAAATTATTTTATATACATACTTTATGCCGTTGTTATGCATTTGTTGTATTAATTCCCTCGCAGCCTCTTCGTTCGTGCAGCCTAAAGCTAATACTCCATATGTAACAATGTCTGGTTGTAGTTTAACTGTATGCAACATTGATAATACTTCTTTTGCACTTTCGTAATCGAAACGCATTGAACGTTTTTTAATTAATATATTAAAGAAGTCAATATCAGCCTTTAAACCAATTCTGCGTATAAATGACAGTATTTGTTTTTCAGCAGCAATTGTTGGGGGTATGATTTCCAACATTGTTGTAAATGTTTTTATATCAGGTGTTACATTGTTTTGTTTCATTATCTCCAAATATCCTGTGAGACCACCAAGTAAAACAAATCTTTCATGAGGTTTGTTTACCTCTGATAACGTCAACAAGCTGCCTAAGTGAGGTTTCAATGCTAATAAATTAGGCAATTCTAGTTGAGTGGGATTGTCATTAGTAACTGCTACGACTTCTTTTGGATTTGTATCTGCTGGTACTGCTTCCAGTTCAGTACTTTGTTTTAAGTCATTAGATTCTAAATTTGAACTTTTACTTTCTATCAATAATTGTTTATTTTTGTGAACATCGTTACTAATAGCGATTGCTTGATTTTCTTCTAAAATTTGTTGGAGTACATTTTGCATACTTCGTATGTCACCAAATTCGCAATCACGTGTGCAGCGTAACATTGTATTAAACGTATAATAATCAGGTTTTAAACCATTTTGTAACATTTTATGCCATGTCAGTAAGCAATGTCTGAAAATATAAATATTTAAATATATATTATTTATAAATACAAATATACGATAATCACCTAAATCCATATTGTATATCACTAGCACAAGCCTGTAGCAAGAAATTAATGGTATCAATGTTAATTTCAAGTTTTTTATCTAACATTTCATCTGCAATTAAAAATGCTGTTTTGACATCCTTGCAACGTCCAAATGCTTTGATCATAACATTATATGTTTTAAGATTTGGTTCAAATCCCTTTTCTAGCATAATTTCTCGTAAATGATTAGCACGACCTAAACCGTCCTCAATCGATGGCGCGTTAGCGCAGGCATTGAAAAGTGACGTATAAGTGCCTCCAGTGACTTTCAGTCCACGTTGTCTCATTTTAGTAAACAAGCTGAACGCTTTACGCGTATAGCCAGCCTTAGCGCAGCCACTTATAAGTAAATTGTATATATAATTTTCTGGTTTCACTCTATCCTCTTTGAGCATACGTTTTTCTAGCACAGCAATAGCATCATTTAGCCTATGCATGTTCATGTGCTCCTTGATTAATCTGGCATATTGATGTGTTTGTAACTTTTTAGTTCGTCGTGTTGAACGATTCAAAAATTCCTCTTCTTCTTTGTCACCTAATAAAAAAGTAACAAAACTATACATTGCAAATAATATTTGTTATGAAAATACTAACCTGCATCGAGCTCTTCTTCCTCTATTCTAGCGCCACCAAAAACATCGGCATCACTTATTTTTACATTATCATCCACTTCTGTCTCAGTGCGTACTATCCTTCTTACCCGTGGTACTCGTTTAGATAATTTTTGTACATCTTCGACTTTTTGTGTGTGATTTATAGAAATTGATTCGTTTTCATCGTATCTATTAGATTCCCGTTGATTATCGAAACCAACTTCTTTGTCAAATACCTTAACATGAAGTTGTTGCAGTTGAAGGAATTGAAAGCCGGCGTAGTTTTGCTGTACAATACTTGAGAAATTTAAGTTTGTTAATAAAAATCGTTTATTTGAATATTTGATTGCAGTTGTAAACGTTGAGTGAAGCAAACGTCCAATCATTTTCGAAATTCTTAAATATAATTACAATCCTAAAACAACATGCTTTCGTAGTTTTAACCAAAACATTGTGGTAGTTACACACATGATACAGAATAAACACAGCTGATTAGTGATGTGAAATGCGCAAATACTCGTTTTATATTTATTTTGAAATTTCTGTGAACTTTTGCATTCATATTGTATTTTAACTAGTTCTAATAAAATCTTATAAATAATGGAAACTTAATTGTCACTGACATGAAATATAAAACACACTTTCAGAAATTGCACAAATATCATCTTGATTCCCACACCCCGTTCGGTAAATAGTTTACTTTTAAAAAATTTGTTAGCTGCAACGATTGGACCATTATCGGTCACTGGTTATTTGGTAGACACACTATAAGGCTTCGAATTCCCTCTTATTAATATGTTGAAAAACTCATAGAGATGAGAATGTGGAAGAAACACTGGCACAACCAATTATCTGCGGCGATGTGACTAGGGTTTAATATCACATTTCCACTGATCTCATATTCCATACAAAGAGCTTTCATATAAATGAGTTCATTAAAAATAAATTAATAAATTTAAGGCTAAAAATCTCGAAAACTACCCTCTAAAATAAATTTCCCACAAGGAAAATGACAAAAATATTTGACATATGTATGTTTTAAATACAAACAGTATAAAAAGCTTGTCAATAGCATTTGTCAACTTGCCAAAATATCAAGAAAATAGCTTTTTACTTATAGCACGGAATATCAAAACCTTAGCACGGAATAATTAGTCAACCTTAAGAAATAAGTAAGACCTTTAATTCATCAAGTTCACAGTATAGGAGGATAAATCTACATAAATGATTTAATATATCAAATATAAATTAATTTTTTTTGTGTTATATATTATTATGTGAAGTTGGTTTATTTCAAATGAACGGCGACGAGAGTTGACTTCTTATCAATGGGAAAATGGAGTATGTAATAGTATTTAGATTTATAGTTTAATTACATTTAGAGGAAAGTAATGCTATTTGTTGCTTTTTAATAGTTATTAATTTTTTCCAAAGCATTGCACGTTGTTTTCTGTATGCACCTATTGTTTTATTCATGTTGTGAATAATTTCACAAACATTATATATTAAATTATTTGCATTTTCTGCTGTTTCCATGCGAAACTAATTAATTTCTGCTAACAACACAAAACTAAATATCATCTGCTTACAATTGAAATTTTAACAAAACTCTTCTACAACTTTTACAGTATTTTCTGACACATAAAAGTTATTTCATATATATAAATTAGCTCATGCCAATGGAAACGACCAAATATTAATTACGGACACGACCAAACTACTTAATCATAAGTAGTTGTAGCTGCAGTAGAAACATGACATACAATTAAACTCCAACAGTGCACACGATGGCATCATTGTTTTTGCAAATTTGTTTTCTTCTTAGCATTGAATTTTGCAATAAAAAAATATAGTTTAAGAGCCGGAAAAGCTGAAGAAATATTAAAAACTGTTGAGCAATCGTATTTCTAAACCAAGCTATAATTATTTTTGATGTTAAAATTAAAGAGTTAAATTATATTATAATTTATTTATTAATTAATCTCAAATTATTTGTTACATTTAAGAATAATAGAATAGGTATATATGATAATAGATATATAATGTTTATGAACAATAATAAGGTATTAATTTATACAATATTAGGAGTTAAGATGTTTAAGAATAATGTAATAAAAACAAAATAATAATTTTATAAAAAGATACAATATGTTTAAGAATTATATAATGAGAATTAATAGGATTATTTTATTATATATTTAAAGCCGATATATAATCCATTCCATCGATTAATGTTATAACATTATGTTTAACATATGATTTCCATTTACTTTTTCTTAATTCTATCGATTTAACATCAAATTCGTTCAACAACCTCTCAAAGTACTTGTTTGTCGTAATCTTGTTATTAGTAAAATGAATATTTTGTAATATATTGTTTGCTTTTTCTTCAGATCTTCAAATGTAAAACATATATATTAAATAATTATACATACTAATAATTTAATATTAAAATTTCTACATTTTCAGTATACCGTTTAACATCATCTGATACATCTTGATACTTTTCATATAGTCTATGTACATTGTATATAGCCTCCAAAAGTTCATTTTCTATCTTGTCTTTTTGTTTGGTTTTCTCTAGAACTTCTCTAATAACTGCACAAATTTCTTTTTTAGTTTCATCAAAGAAATTTGCAGTTAATTGATCGTTTAATTCTTTTGCTTCCAAGTTAATATCCGCTTTATAAGTTTTCATTAAATTTGTGGATTCTAAAAATTAAAAGAAAAAGAAATATTTTAATAATTACAATCAGTTCATGCAGGTATGGCCATCAGTTCACACAAAAAATAAAGTTAAGGATAATACAATACGTAAAGTAAAGTATTGTATTATGGCTCTGAAACCTGGAAATGTTTAAAGTCCATTGATCAGAAGATGCAAGTGTTTATAAACAAGTGTTTGCTACAGATTTTTAAAATATCAAACGTATCAAAGGAAGAACTTTGGGAGCGTACAGATCACGTATGTGCGAGTACTGAAGTTAAAAAACGTAAACGGAATTGGATACGGCATACTTTCCGCAAAAATAACATCTATATTATTTAACAAGCGCTGAGGTGGAATCCTCAAGGTTCCCGCCGTCCTGGTGCCCTCGCCAAAACTTGGCGAAGAACTGTTGAAGGCAAAGAAGCAATAGAGTGAGATTTAGAGGGTTTGTTGAGGCTCTATGCGCGACTGCGAAATGAAGACTGCAGTAAGTAAATAAGTAATCATTTCAGTAAGTAATCAATCATACCAACACCAAGGCAAAAATTTTTAACGCATGTGCCAAATCGGTATGCTTATATGGATCGGAAACCTGGCTTGCTAATTCCGAAATCGAAAGAAGGTTGCAATCATTTATCAATCAATGCCTGCGCAACATATTAGGCTTATGGTGTCTTAAAACGATTTCAAATGAAGAGTTATGGAGTATAACGCACCAAACAAACGTAAACAACAAAATAAGAAGAAAGAAGTATGGCTGGATTGGACACTGCGTTAGCCTTATGAAAATATCGCGCATGCTGCACTTAGTTGGAACCCTCTGGGGACTAGGCGCAGAGGCAGAATAGCAATGACATGGAGAAGAACAGTTCAGCAAGAGACATGCAAATCGTTTAACGAGTTGAAAGCAATAGCACAAAATAGAAACCAGTGAAAAACTTTTATAGACTCCTTAAACTCCTAATGGAGTATGGAAATAATAATAATAATATTTAATTACAAATAGTAATTATATTAATGAAATAATAAAAAATTAAAAATGTTATTTTATATATAATATATTAATAATAATAATATTGTCAAATACCTTGACGAGTGTTTTCTCTTAGCAATTCTACACTTTGATAGTTTGTTGAGTTATTGAACGATGTGATAGAACACATTAGTAAGCCAATATTTTCAGGATCTGAAATCAATTTTGGTTTTTCCATGATTTCATTATGAGTTGTTGGTTTTGGGGAAATAAACATATTTTGGTCTACGTGATGTGTATTCTTTTTAATACTTGATGGCGATGAAATTTGTAGAACTGAGTTCTCTTGCAATAGTATGTTGTATATATTTTGATCAATTTCACATTCATTATAAAGTGGGTGTGACGATATTTCTTTATCGTTGTTTGTAACAGATAACTCCTTTATTTTATGTTTATTTACATTATGTGGTCTTCGAAGCTGAATGTTTTCGTTAAAATTAGTCTCAATATACAACGGTTCATATAAGGTTAAGGGACTTCCAACATTTTCTAAATTTTCATTATTATATGTAACATCTTTACATATTGGATCTGGTATGTGGGTAGTAACTTGATTATACGGAGCTACAGAAATTTTATTTGGTGGTGAATCTGCGTTCTTACTATATGTTTCGGAATAATCAAATATATTTCGATTGCGAAGATTATCATTGAATATTTTTGAATTATTTCTGAGATCATCTGGAGTGCGGATTTTCTTTAAACTATTTAAATTTGTGAACATTGCAAATTGTTGTTCTTGCAAAGCATTTTCTGCTTCATTGGCAGAAAATGAGTTCGAATGAATAAAGTAATCTATACTATTTTCAATGTCGGGATCAATTTCATCTGAAATGTTTGTTACTTTTGTTTTAAAAAACTTATTAAAAAATTTATCTCTATTTAAAGTTTCTTTGTTTGTTTTTTTCTTGGGTTCATAACGTCGTCGTTTTGGTTTAGTTTTATTATTTATTTTTTCACTAGGATCAGTGTTTTGTGATTTATAATCTATATTTTTGTTATTATTATTTGTTTGAGAGCAAAGTTTATCCCTATCATTTTTCATATTACTTTGTTTGCCCTATAAATTATTATTTTAAGATTTTTATATGAATCAGTGTTTTTAATGGTTTACCTTAGGTTTTTTGTTATTTTCTAAGTTAGTTGTTTCATGATCGATTTTACGTCTTGCGACTTTTTTTACGTTATTCTTAGAAGAACCTGTATTAACACCCGATGTACTTGGAATATTATCATCGTTTTCAACCATTTGTGTTTGTTCGTATTGGATCATATTCGTATATGAACGTTGTAAAATTGTTTTAAATTTACAACTCGAATACTTTGCACAAATGACATGCATTTTACATTTATCCTGTAAAATGTTTACATTTTCGTTTGGTGACTCTGGATCGTCATCAGGTATTTGAAGCATCATCTTCATTAGATTTGTTTTTTGTTCTATACTAAATATATCATTATCAATACCATAAAGAAACTTATACAGTTCTGGGCAATTGTCTTCAGTTATCTCGTTTATAAATTTATTCCATTGAGGTTCGGTAAATTTTTTAAAATCTTTATGTGTTAAATTTTTCAATAGCGGTTTATTAGCATCTTGAAGAGAAGGAACGAGCGGTTTCTTTTTAGAACTTTTTACAGCTGGAAAAGTTTCAATTTGTTTCTGCATCTTAGAAGTTAATGGCTTTTGGGTTTTAGTTTTTGAAGATGGTAGGTAGGTTTCTTTATTATGTGATGAAGCCTTTAATCTAGGCCGTTGATTTTCATGATTTTCAGTTTCTAAATTACGTTTTTTCGGGGTAATCCTAAATATAAAAAAAAAAAACATATTTCTATGAATCTGTTTGTAGTGACATATAAAATACGAACATAAAGTATGAAAATTAATAAAAAATGATTAATAATTTAACAACATAATAATAATTAAATGCGGTTATTTTTGTTTTTTAAAAATATACTAACTTTTATTTCGAAAGTTTTTTTGTGTATCTCTACACGTGTTTCGGCAAATTCGCTTTTGCCTTCATCAGGAGAATTCCTAATATTAAAACATCTAGCAATCTTACAAACTATTTATACTATAAACATGTTATTTTTTTTTTAATACTAAACTTAATATTAATAAATCCTAAGGTTATTGTCCTTGGCGGTGACAGGTAAGAGATGGTGGCGGGGTTGGCCTGGTGTTGTTTTTATTTTACATACAGGTAGTTAGGTCGACTGGTTGTCGGTTTTTTGGGATGTATCTAAAAAGGCACGATGACACGTTGCCTTTGTCGCCGTTGAGTAAAGTTGTGGTCTGATATTTATGAATTTCGATGCTTTCTGCCGTTTCTAATTTCCAGCTATCTCTTACATTTTTGATTATTTGGGCGTTTTCCCTGTTGATTTGGTGATTTTCCTTTACTATATGTCTGGCGACATTTGATTTTATGTGGGGGTTCATATTCTTCGGTGCTTCTCTTACTTCCTTCAGGTGTTCTTCAAGTCTTACTGATAAGGGTCTTTTGGTTTGTCCGATGTATACTTTGTTGCAGGAGCCACACTCTATTTTGTATACTCCGCATTTTTCGAATGGGTCAATTGGGTCTTTTGCGGATGGTAAAAGGCATTCAAGTTGGTGTGGTCTACTAGAGTGAACTAAGTCGATATTGAACTTTTTTAACTTAGATTTTAGACCTTTCGAGACAGTGTTATTGTCTAAAATCCAAGTTAAAAAAGTTCAATATCGACTTAGTTCACTCTAGTAGACCACACCAACTTGAATGCCTTTTACCATCCGCAAAAGACCCAATTGACCCATTCGAAAAATGCGGAGTATACAAAATAGAGTGTGGCTCCTGCAACAAAGTATACATCGGACAAACCAAAAGACCCTTATCAGTAAGACTTGAAGAACACCTGAAGGAAGCAAGAGAAGCACCGAAGAAAATGAACCCCCACATAAAATCAAATGTCGCCAGACATATAGTAAAGGAAAATCACCACATCAACAGGGATAACGCCCAAATAATCAAAAATGTAAGGGATAGCTGGAAATTAGAAACGGCAGAAAGCATCGAAATTCATAAACATCAGACCACAACTTTACTCAACGGCGACAAAGGCAACGTGTCATCGTGCCTTTTTAGATACATCCCAAAAAACCGACAACCAGTCAACCTAACTACCTGTATGTAAAAATAAAAACACACCAGACCAATCCCGCCACATTTCTTACCTGTCACCCCCAAGGACAATAACCTTAGGATTTATTAATATTAAGTTTAGTATTAAAAATAACATGTTTATGGTATAAATAGTTTGTAAGATTGCTAGATGTTTTAATATTAGGAATTCTCCTGATGAAGGCAAAAGCGAATTTGCCGAAACACGTGTAGAGATACACAAAAAAAAAACTTTCGAAATAAAAGTTAGTATATTTTAAAAAACAAAAATAACCGCATTTAAACATTTTCGAAGTAACGACCTCAAAAATTAAAACAAAAATAAATAATAATAATTACAATAGAATAACTAATTTTAAATTGCAATAATGGTAAATGTTACTGATTACAGATAATTGAAACAATCAAAAGCAGGGAAACTTATAAAAGCATCTTGATCCATTTAAAAATGGCGTGTCAAGCCGGACAGGTAAGGAAACAGATCTTCCCCTGACTATACAATCTACAGATAAGCCATTGCAAACATACTTTAAAAAAAGTATTTTCTATCAACCCTGTCTACTTGACTGGTGGGCAGTGATAGTTTGGGAGGAAGCTTTAAAATTGCACTTCTTTTAAATTATTTATAATATAACTTAAAGTTATATTAAATAATTTTATAATTAAGGCGGAACTTTTACTTTTAACAGAAAGAGACAGATTAAAATCGAAAAAATATGGTACTTCAAGTAAAATTACTACCTGTATCCGCAGATAATTCAACTTATTATCTTACTTTTTCTATTACTTAATTAATTATTACTACATATCTTTTATTACACAAAAAAAAATCTAACTTAATTGAAAAGGCATGCTCCTGCCTTTTTATGTTTCTTAAGAAAGGCATAGGTATTTCTGAAAATCTTACATGGCCCATAAAACAAAAAATAGAAGAGAAATCTATTTGGGCCTATTAGATCTTTCCGATTTTTTTCGCCATCTACTTTGCTTTTATACCTTCATTCTATATACTTAATTATATCTTTATTTATTTTAATACAAGGCTAGAACATAGAGTGATTTGTGAGCTAATTTAAAAGGAAGCTTTTGTGAACGATTTTTGGTTAGTAAAAAAAGTAAGTTAAACATACAGACGACATTATAAATATTAGCTGAACGAAATGAAGACCGTTATGGAAATATCCACTTTATGAAAAAATGAGGTATATATTGGCTAAGATATGTAATAAGGCACACAAGTTCCAGGTTTATACAAAACCATGTTTAAAAAATGGATTAACGAAGACAAAGAGAATTTGAAGATAGTGCACGGGAATAGTGCTGCTTTTAGAAGAATTGTTAGTCCATAAATTACCGAAAAAATGTAAAAAAATATTATAATGAAAATAAATTAATATTTAAAAATTAAAATAAAATAACATCCATAAGAAAAGAATAAAGTCTAATAAAAATTCAAATTTAATGTGATAGTTAATAAATTTGTTAAAAACACTGTCATTATTAACAGACTTTGCAAAATAAGGTATATTATATATAAGTACAATTGAGAGCAAACAGAGGTTTTGTAGTAACTGTAGCTATTGGGAATTACATATGTTTAAAACATTAATATTTTCCTGTCTTGAAATAAATTTACTTTGTGACTTTTACTCGTTCGGAAAAAGGAAGCGGCAAATGTAAAAAAGGACACTATTTGTATAATAAATGTATAATTTATCAATATATAGGACTTATCAAAGTTTTCTATATTGAAAGTAACGATTATTTAACATTTTCAAAACTAAGTAAAGACTGGTAATGTTTCTGCCTTGAGTCATAGCTCCCAGGATAAATTCGGCAGTGACAACAATTGAAGAATGGCAACAAAAAACCATGATTGAAGTCAAAATTTGAAGTAACTTTAGTTTGTAATAAACTGTTATATTATGAAAGATAATGATGATGATGACGACGATAATATATAATGAAAACATACTTGACTATATAGATTTGACTTCAAATTTAATAGTATAAGAACCGAAATAGTAAGGTCATTTTGTACTTTAATGATCATTTTTTCATTTAAACAATATTAATACTATTTTCTTACCTTTTAGTTAGGGGAGTATTACTTTCTGTAAATAGCTGCCTTTTTCTTGTGCTTGGATTTAAAACAGAAATCTCGCTGCTTATAGGTGATACTTGACTGAATTCGTTCAAGGATTGAATCATATCAACACTTCTTATGGTGGATAACGGGGTTGAAGACAAAACTTTTTCATTATCTTGCATATTGTTATTAAACTGGCAATCCTCTACATTTTGCGGTGAAACTATGCAATAAGAAAATAAATTTTAGAAATAATTTTAAGTTTTGTAAGAGTTTAAATTATTATTTTGAATAAAACTTACGGTTCTGAATTCTTTCTTCATCACAGAAACTATTCATAATATCATTATATTCGTGAACAGTCTCATTAAGACAGCAAACTGGATCAGAATATTGAACATTAAATTTATTTAAAAGCTCTTCATGTTGTTTAAGGTGAAACACATCTTCTTTAGAAGTTTCAATTGTGGCATAAGTTGCATTGTAAACATCTTGAAGATATCGCAAACAATTGGAATAAATAATTGGAGGTCTAAGGAAAACTGTTAGCTTTGTATTTGTTCTGAAATAATATATACAATGAAAATTAGAACATTAAAAGTTTAAAATATTAACATACAAATCAATTTTGTTTATGGAAGCAATTACTGATATATCGACAAATTCGCCATTTTCTTTTGATCTGCAACGACCAGTAAATGTTAAAGTGAGAGGACAAGAGTTTAAATCCACCCAAAAATGCTCAGAACACTAAAAGAAAATTTTATGAAATATATAAGTTTAAAAACAAAAATTAAATATTCAATACCGATGGTTTAAAGAATTCAATTTTATCTTCAATAAACAATGAATAACACTTAACTGAATAAACCGAAGTATTTTGCATAGTTCGCATATTCACATGATTTAGAAGATTGCGCGCAACCTATTTATATAAAATATTGGATAATATTGGAAAATGATTAGTAGTGTCAAATACAAACACTGTCAAAAGCAGATGGATGGGGTTTTGTGTATTCCATTGCCTTTTTGATGTAATCATTCAGTGGGTATGATTGGCGTGAATTCATTTCTGCAAGCTCCTCTTCTGCACCTTTCTTGTTTACTATCTTCAGCAATGTCGTTAATACTCGTAATGCTAACAATTGTGTATTAAAGTTTTCGCCATTTTGAATAGGATCCCACACACATGAACTGAAAGTGTATTTAGATGTAAAACAAAAAGTTAATTAGGTATAACATACATTAAACTCACATAACGCCTTTGGAAAGTTTTATTTCATTACCAAACAAGGTAATATCAATATTATCCAAAAATGTATAGAGTAGTGTCAGAAGTTTGAAATGAAAATTGGGCATATTTGGTGGCTTTTGTTTGAAACAACCAAGTACAAAAGTTAAAACCGCTGGAACGGATTTTATAAATTGCTTTACTAAAGTGTTATTATTAGGACAGATTAGACGTTGCAATTTCTAAATAAACAAAAAATTTTTAGTAATATTTAAAGTGTAAGTGCGACATTTAAAAATTACGTTATATGCTTCCAACCATTCGAACAATGCTTTCGCAGCTTCGGTACAGGCATCCGAACGCAATTTTTTTGTAATAATGATTAAAGCAGTTAGCAAATTACGAAACATAATCCCAGGCTATATAAAATTATTAAATAGTTAAAATTATAGTAATACATGTTAGTACTTTTATTTTTTTGCTCATATTTACATATTTATCTGGCGATAAGCGCTGAAAATATCGTAACAATGCCAGGCTGTCTTCAATCGAATTATTCTCGGTCAATACAATTTTATCAGCCATTTTAGGTTGATTTTTATATATTTGAAGAGAAAAGAAAATTTATTTAACGCTTATTAAATCCTTTAAAAGCAATAAAGTTTTCAGTTTTCACAACGAACGCAATTGCATTTTGATGCAGTAACGAACATAATTGGACATGCCAACAACTGATTTTAAATTTTAATAACGAGTAATTGGGTTCAATGGTTGACGTTACAAAATAACGAATAATTGACATTTTGACGTATTTCTGACATTTCTCCAATCTTTTACTTTGGTACTATATAATTCAGAGTACTTGTAGTTTAATAAATTAATTATATATTTATAAAAATTTTTATAATTTAAAATGAATTCAACTGTTGATCCAAGGAGAAAAGAAAAGGTGAAACTTATTCTTTAGTAAATATTTTTTTGTAACTCACTAAAAACAAGGCAATAAAAATTGACGTGAGATTTCTTTTTTCTGCCTAATAATTGAATATTTTATTCATATTTATTTCAGGTGGTTCGTTATAAGCCTCCTTCTACACAAGGACAATCAGGTGCTCCTAATGAGGATTTAATGCCTGATTATATGAATATTTTAGGTTGGTATTTAATATAAAAAGTTGCATTACGAAGGGTATAAATGTGATAAGCATGTAGATATTACAACAAAGTCCGTATTGAATGGGAACTTATCGTCAATTATTCTATATAATAAAAAAGTAAATTATTTAGTTTTAGACATATTATACATTGAAGAGGGTTGTTCATTCAGTAATAGTATATCCATTAGGACAGTTTTACACTTTACTTTTGTACTAACAATAATTAAAAGCTAACTGGAGTTGGATACAATTTATAAATAATTATAATTTGTTGTGTTGTAATTTAATTGTTGCTATGTCCTTTACTGTATATGGTGCAAAATATATATTTAATTATATTAAAAAATATTTATATATTTTCAATAACTTCAGGTATGATATTCTCGATGTGTGGTCTTATGATGAAACTAAAATGGTGCGCTTGGTTTGCTTTATATTGTTCATGTATCAGTTTTGCCAGTTCACGCGTGAGTGATGACGCTAAACAGGTAATGTAGACAAAAATTTATCTAAAACAACTTATATATTATATTATTTCTAGGTCTTATCGTCATTTATGTTAAGTGTTAGTGCAGTTGTAATGTCATATCTTCAAAATCCATCGCCAATGACACCTCCTTGGGGAACTTCAACTTAGTGAAAACGCAATTATTAATTAAAATAAATATATTTTATAGTTTGTAAAATATTTTTTTTTACAAATTTTTGCAATGAGCTGAAGAGCTTTTTTGCTGTAAAAATATATATTATTAAAAATTTTTAATTACAATTATGTTAAAATGGTTTGAAAGTTGATTTTATTGTATCAAGATTAAGTTTAACTTATTTTATATAATGACTTACATACTACATTTTCTTAATATAATTGTAACATCCAAGTCGTGTTTTAATTTAACAATTTAATCTATAACATTTTTTCTAAATTGCGGATGCACTAAGGTGTATACGATCTAACCACCGCAAAATTATTTAACAGAGGTTTCTCAAAAATCAAAAGTTATGTCAAATTTGTAGAAGTCGAGTTCAAGACTCATAAATTTTATTTAAAGAAATTTGTATAATTATTTAAATTAACATCAGTAAATTCGAATATCTGCAATGATTTTTAGTTCTTCCTACCAAAAATGATAGCTGCAACCCAACAAAATCCTCAAAAGTCCTCCGCATGAAACCTCTAATCTTGAATAACACCTTCCATATGCAACAAGAACCAAACAATTCCTTGCCACATAAAAGCCATACTCAAACTGTGTTTCGATTGTAGTCGGCATCATATCATTAATTTCATTCTTATTAATATTCTTTATTAATATAATATATTATCTAGTAGATCTAATATATGCTAAACAGTTACTTGTCACGCAAAAACCATACCCGAAGTGTGTTCCGATTGTAGTGGGCACCATATCACTAATTTCAGTATTATTGATAATATTATTTATTAATATAATATTATACTATGGTTTCGCCCCATAGAGGTTGCAATATTTTTCATGTGAACTAACTGTCTTTTAACATCCATTCTCATTCTTTAATGTAGAAAGATTTTTAATTATGCTTATGAATCGGTATGGTCATTTGCAGTAAAAGATTTTTATCCTACCTAACTGCCTTTTAATATTTCCTTTCATTCTTTAATTCTTCAAATTTGTTATTCTTTTATGTACTTCCTTTCTAGATTCCAAAAGGTTACTAAAAGAATAGGAACAAAAACAGAATATGATTTAGTTAGAAAGGTTTTCAATTATGCTTATAAATATGCTTGGACACATATATTTGATGTAAGGTTGACTGAATTCAAGTTAATATAAAATTCTCTATACATTTAGTGCAATTAACTTATAAATCCTTTTTGTTTTTACATTTTGTAATCTTCTATATAGTATGTAGAAATAAATATTAATTCTTATAGTTAATAAAATTAATTTATTTTTCGATTTTTTCATAGCTTTTATTTGTTGTTATGAACGAAATAAAGTAATAAAAATAACTTATGCAAACAATTCGAAAATTAAATATTTAAAGTGCTCTGCATTAAGCATTAAGCTGATATTATAACTTTTACTTTCATGGAAAATAGTTCTATTTTATTCTTCAAATATATTGGGCAGTGCAATACTGTTTCTTTTATATAAATAAATTATGAATTTATAACGAAATAAAAAGCTCAAGTACAATATAAAATAATTTAATAAAATTGCCTAAAAATAAAAGTATTGTTTTTTTGCAATAGTATAGTTATGAGAATTAATGAAAGTAAAAGTGAAAATGTAACAAAATAAACGAGATCTATGTTATATATTAAATTTCGCCGAAATTAGTGTGCCCTGTTGATTTAGCGTGCTGCTGAGCCTGAGTTTGCCCAATTAACATAACATCGCATTCTAAACAGCGTAAAGTAAAATTGTGAACATTGGTGAACTGACGGGAAGATTTAGCTTCATTAGCTATTTGTTCGGCTTGATGATACACACCCATTTCTTCAATTGGAAACATTGTTACCGGCTTATCACTCTAAATATGTATATATACAAATATGTTTATTTAATATTTTATTCATTGAATTTAAAAAATTAAATACTTACGGTATTTGTTTCCAAGTACAGTGGATCATAGTGTATGCCATCAAATAGTAGAAACACACGTGTGCCATAATTTTTATCTTCTCCAAAGCGATTAATAATTGCATTTTGTATGTCAACAACATCGATTTCTATGCCATAATAATCCGAGAGAATTGCAACTTCAATTGCCCCGCCCCATGAGTCAGGTTGCTGAATCCATAAGCAATATTCAGAATTTGATTTACCAAGCATTGCATCATTATATTGTTGAGGATCAGCAGAAACTGCTTGTGCTATTAAATGACGCATCAACTCACTACCTTCATTATCTACTTTACCCTTGAGAACAAACCGAATGCTAGTGAATAAGCATGAGTTATCTGCAGGCACAACTTTCTTTAGAAGAATGCCATCAAAATTTTCATTTGGATTATAAGCTTGTTCTGAAGCTACATCTGGATAACGTCTTTCACTCGAAGTTGCTTCTGCAACTACTTGCCGGAGTTGTTCCTCATCCTCCTCGGCTTGAAGACGCCGTGCAAGTGCTTCATCAAGTTCAATTGACGTAGGATTGCTATTGGATGTCGCTGCGGCTTGGGATTCGTGTAGTTTTTCCTCAATAATTAGTGTTTCTCCACTGCTTATTCCAGTTGATGAAATGCTGTTATTATTTTGTGATAAATCCAATGGACGGGGTGGAAAACCAATTAGTATATGTAATAAAGGTTCTCGAATATTAGTTACTGCTGCTATTCTAGACTTCAGATCAGCTATTGTTGTTCCTGCTGTTAAATCTTTTACTATAAATTGTCCTTTTTTTGATTTTAACTTCACACTAAACGAGCCAGTCATGTTGAAATTAATTTTCTTTAAATAAGGTAATCAGTGTATTTTGCAATGACCTTCTTCTAATATATTCTCTCCTCCTTATTATTAATCATTATTGCTTAGCTGTTTTTAATCAATTATTTCGTTCTCATGGTTGCATTTGAAAGTAGCTGTTTGCATTTTGAATATTTCTTTCACAGAAAATTTTGAAACAAAATTTTCATGATAATTTGGTTACATTTTGTACTATGTTAATACAATTTAAAGAAATAAAAACACTTAATATGTATGTGTGAAAATTTTACTTTAATTATATATTATTATACAAATTTTAAATAATACGTTTTTATATTTTGTTTTGCAGACTAAATTCACAACACTCAATTCACAACTTAACTGTTATACTTGTACAGAATATAACACTTTGCCTATTCTTTTTAATGAGTAACGCAGTGGTGTATTTTATATGTTTAATTTTAATCTCTGAGGCCCATGTCAGGACGTGAGTATTTTTTTAAGGATTTGTTTTGGTGCATATATTTTTGATGTGAAGTGAAGCAAACTTGATGAATTCTGTAGATTTCTGAATGGTCGTATATGTATGTACAAAAAGAGGAACCTTTTTAAAATTTATTTTGGTATTCATAAATAACATCAACATTTTTTACTTCTTTTGTTAACTGTTCCATTTTGGCATTAGTAGTAAAATGCCCGTGTAAAAAAAAATGTAAAAAAAAAATATTAAAAAAATTAAAAAGAAATATATTGTGCAGATTTGGTTTTATCATCTTTTCAACAGTATTAAAGCATAAGTAAAATTTTCATCTATTAAATGCAGTAACCAGTGCGAAAACTGTTATAAAAACTAATTTCAATTCTTAATTTGAATCAAGTATGGGATATGCGAGACAGCGTATTTATTTAGGTACATCTTACATTTGCTGTAAATAATTTGTTTAAAAATTATTAAAGCTTTTCAAAAGCTTAATAGTCTTTAATTTAAGTTAAATGTAAAAAAACGTTTTAGATGTTGTTTAAATTTAATTAGTTTTAGAGGTGCTTAAACAGATGAAACTAGGAATTACCGTAATCGTAGTTATTATTGTAATCGTTATCATTAATATTTGTACAAAATAAAAACAATAAGTAAATACTTCTATTTATTTTGAAAAATAAATCATTTTTGTCCATTTTTTCTCGATATTCTTCCTATTTATGTTACAGTACAGTGGCATTGAGTTAACAGATCTACTTTAAACCATGCCAATTTAAGTACGTCACTCAAGGAATTATACATTAAAATTTCAGCAAATTTGTATTACTTAAGTTTAAAATACAAAAATAAAATACAAAAATTTTTAATTAGTAATTCGTATGGTAATATATATTAAATATATGTTAGTTTGCAAAAAGACGATATTTTCTGTTATATTCTTTTCAACCATAATCTTGTAGACTGAATAAAAAAAATTACAAATGTATACTTTGGCAATATCTTACCGGTGTTATTTATTAATGAATGCAATTGGAAATTTGAAGGTGAAACTATTCTAATTATAAAATTATATAGTCCATCCCACCTCAGCCGCTAATGGATGCCCGTTAGCTGACCCCCTAAGCCTGCGAAGTTCGATTCGCCATCTCTCCAAATCATCGCAACAGCTTTGTCATCTGACACATTTCTGTCCGACTTCAAGTCGGCCTTTGCCTTTGTCTTCAACTTCAAGCAGCACTATAGCAGCCTTCTCCCTCATCTAAAAAGCTCTTGAATTCATCTTAAGGTGAACGGCCTGTGTATCGTTTTCTTAAGTGGCAACATAGCATAGCTAGTTGGACTTTTCAGTAGTTGAGTGAACCCCACCTCCTTCACTAAAATATCTCATGCCATAAAAACTAATCCATGTTTTCTGGCTTAGATAAATCCAGCTCGCTAGATATAAGCCTATCTGCTCTCCTCCCTGTCCTTTATTACTGGAATGGGGCTATATGCCCTGAACGTGGCTGCAATCTTACATATTCCTAAGAGGTGGTTTTAGTCGGTTCAAGTCTCATAAGGCAGATTTTGATGCTATCCACCTAGTGTACAAAAAGACACCCTAAGTAAAGTGCACATGGCTATTAAGGGAGTTGTGATATTAATATTTAGTTAGTAACTATTTCTATTTATGCTATAGCAATGTAATTAAAACAATTTCTTATTCACAATTATAGTTATTATTGTTAGAAGCGACCGGAATGAATCCATTGTGTATATGCTTGATCATCAACTGTGAATTGCTGTTCCATTACTTATATAGAACGATATCATCTATGTGGTAAGACATTAGTCTGCAGAGTGCTGCTGATAGAATTTTTTTGTATACGCTGCTTTATGTAAGGTACTTTTACATGATATTCCCTTATTTGAAATGAGAAATTAAGCGGTAATTCTGTAAGTTTTTTCTCCTCCCATATTCTGAATATCTTCTTCTGGAGTCTTTTTGTTACACTGCAGGAAGATTCAGATCCTATGAGTAACCAGATAGAGTCTCTATGCTTAACGAACGTACCTACTTCATATTCTTTTCACTGGAATGAGAATGCAGAGTGCTGCTGATAGAATTTTTTTGTATACGCTGCTTTATGTAAGGTACTTTTACATGATATTTCCTTATTTGGAATGAGAAATTAAGCGATAATTCTGTAAATTTTTTCTCCTTCCATATTCTGAATACCTTCTTCTGGAGTCTTTTTGTTGCACTGCAGGAAGATTCAGATCCTATGAGTAACCAGATAGAGTTTCTATGCTTAACGAACGTACCTACTTCATATTCTTTTCACTGGAATGAGAAATTATTTTGCTTAATGTTTGACTACACTTTTAAACCTGAATACCTCATGCGAGTGGCTCTTAGTTATAACAAAGAAATAGCTCAGGACTAATTTCCCATTTTAGCTACATAACCATTTATTTCATTACCTTTATGTCCTGCAATCCATTCTTATATCACATTATTAAAGTTTTCCAACATATTCAAAGAGCTTAAGCAATTATTTACCATTTATAAGATAATCGTAACAGTTTGAAACGCTCCTAATGTAGCTTGACTATCTGACAATTTGTAAATGTGGGTTCACATTTCTGTTAATACATTATCTCACACATATTTCAAGGGTCGCTTTATTTTTATTACCCTTATGTCGTGTGGTCGATTCTTATGGTACAGTTTTAAAGTTGCCTGACATATTGATAGAACTAAATGCATATCTGACAATTTATAAGTGTGGGTTCATATATCTGTCAATTCAGTCTCTCACACATATGTGTATTCCTGGGTCCTGGGATCATGTTCTGGGATCGATTCTAATACTACAGCTTCAAAGTTCCCTAACATATTGAGAAGGCTTAAGCAAATATTCACCAATTTTGAAATAATCGTTGTTGTTTGGAGTGTTCCTAATGCAGTTTCACTATCAGACAGTATATAAGTGTGGGCCAACACCATTTCCCACATACATTTCAATGGCGTATCTTTTGTCTATTTCATGGCTATGGCTTATTTCACTATCTGACAATAGGTAAATGTGGGTTAATGTCCTGCCAACACCATTTCTCACATATATTTTAATAGCTAGTATTTCATTACATTAACGTTCTGTTATGAGTTCCACTCTAATGCTATAGTTTTAAATTTCCATAACGTTTTGAGAGGGTTTTGGAGTTTAGAGTTTTCCTAATCCAGCTTCATTATCTGAAAATATTTAAGTGTCAGCTTCACATCCCTTAGAATTAATTTTTGTGCTTTTTTTATTTATTGCTGTTCCTGGTCTATTATTTTTTAATTTTGGCTTATCTATGAATAAAGTCTGTAAACCGACGTTTAAAATAATAAACATAACTATGTTATTAGACAAAATTTATTTCATTTTATTTATATAGAATTATTTGTTTCAATTAGTATTATGACTTTTTAATATAATATTTATTATTTATTGTTATGGTAGTAGTATTATTAACCTGTGGTTTTTATTTGCTAAATGATTATTAAAATTTGATTTTTATTTCATTGGATTTTGGTTTCTTAGTAACTCATTCTTTATTGCATGTTTAATACACTTGTTTGCATCATTTTGTTTAACATAAGAAAATAAAAAGAATTTTTTAAAAATAAAACAAAGATGATCGACAATAAAAGTTTCGGCATATTTTGCTTTAGTAAAAAGGTGTGAAAACTTGCTAAGCGAAATGCTTAAGTCTCGCTTAAAAACATCAAACGAATTAACTACAGAAATTTGCAAGAATCATCGAAAACTACAAATACATTAACAATTTTAATGTCATAATGAAGTATAATTTACTAAACAAATAAGCTAAGGTAGAATTATGCTAAACGCCAAGAGAAAAGATTCAACCAAAATATTAGTTGCCATTTTACGTGTAAACAAACCAAAAGATCTCCAAAACCAACGAAGGCAATACCTAACTATGCTTTAAGAGCAATTCATACAATAATAGCAACAATAACAACAATAAAGAAATGCCATTTTACAATAACAACGCCATTTGCAACAACAACATAACATACAAATAAAAAAAAACCATAGCAGAAATCGATCTAAAATCGCTTTTAATAGTCCAAACAAATTTTATTGTTAGTTGGAGTGTTAGGTTTGGTTGATTTTATATTTTTGCTGGTTGTATAAATAGGCGGCTTAGACCTTAAATATTATCAGTACACGTTCGTCGCTGTATCTAAACGTTTTAAATTGACATAACTAATCAAAACAAAAACATTAACAAAATGAAATTTTTATTCTTGGTGCGTACAAATACAAAATTAAAGGATATCTATTAAAAACTATATATAATAAAAAAACTTTTTTTGTGATTTTTTAAAATTGAAAATTAAAATTCTAATTAAATTAAATTTGTTTTTTTTTAGACCCTACTCGTTTGTTTTGCCATCTTCATGGCAGTCAGTGCTGTGCCTGTCGATGAATCAATACCAGAGGGTCTTGAAGGTGCTGCTAGTGATAGAATCAGTCCAACTGATGATCAATCATTTTTACTGAAATTGGCTTTGTTGAAAAAGCTTCTGTTCCTCGGTTAAATTATTTCAATTGACGAAATATCTGATAGTGTTTATAGTTATTAACATAAGTCATTAAATAATTCAGTACAGTTAATATAAAATTAATATATCCGTTATTACAAACAAAGCTACATTTCATCATCTATTTTTGCTGATAGTCATATATTAAAATAGTATAAACTTGTTGTGTATTTAATTAAGTCCACTCATTACATAATGTATTCTTATAAGTACTAAATAATAAAAAAAAATAAAAATACAATATTAAAAAAATTTGATTTCTTTTAATTTATATAAAAAGAACATTGTCAATTTTTTGTATGGAGTCAATTTAGGATTCATGTGTATACAATTATAATCTGGCAGTTTGATGATTTCAAAATAAAAATATTTGTGAATTATTATTATAAAAATTGTTTTTTGTATTCGAATAGTTCACTCTATTTGAACTATTCATTACAAAAAAAATAAGGAATCATTTAATTATTCGTATTCGCTGTATGGTTTACATATTATTTGAATTAATCCGAATTGTATTTACACGAGAGTTTTGAAAGCAACAACAATTGACAGTTAAAATTACAAACGAAACTCTCGTGTGATTCAGTATAAGTGAACAATACTTGTACCTATGAGATATAACCCAAACAGTTAAGGGTCTTGATAAACTTAACAATATCTTAAGGTTCAACAATCTAGACTACTTTTGGTCGAATAAAATTTAAATTAAGTTAGTGAATTTTTTTCCTGATAATCGTGGGGCATAAATTAGTTAGACAGACAAAGATTTTGCTTCACATTACCCAATATCTGCAGCTGTATTTAACAACAGCATATCCAGTTAAGAAACTAGATTTTAATCTGAGTTTAAATTTATTTAGATTAAAAAGTCTTTCATTTTGAAATGTTTGGAACTGTTTCAATTACATCAGATTTTCGGAATAATATTCACTATTTCTAATTGCTGTTGCAGTATGACAATTGAATATCTCTCAAAAAAGTTCGGGTTCTGTGAAGGAAGCTAAGATACCCTTCTTCACAAGCTTGTAAACTTAGCACGACCCACGGGTATCATACGCGTTGCGACGCAATCTTCCACAATTAGGTATATTTTTTTGTGTTATATTTTAGTAATATAAATGAATTAAAATGTTTTAAATAATTTATTACACTTTACGTTAATTTACTTAATTGATAAAAACTTTAGTATATATTTCTTTGTACAACATTAGTTTAATAGTACATATATTTAAAATATTTTTCGTATGGCAACAACTAATATTAATAATGTTGATATTAATAAAATGAAAGAATTGTGTAAATAGCTTAACCATTATTCTGAAAATTTAAACTTATGTATTTATTTCTGCGGCCCTCCAATCAATGCAGCATTTGTATTAACCAGCCTGTATTGGTCTGGACAGCCCTGACCTAAACGATGACAAAAATCCAAGTATGACTCATGGAAGATTTTAAGAGTATCATTCTATGTTGCTGTGATCTGCAAATTTTTGAGAGACTGCTTAAATCATTTTACTAAGTAGCCTATTCACTACGCTACCACATTATTTACGTCGTTTTAATAATATGACAGTCAGTACTGGACTGACTATAGTATAGTATAGTAGGTCATCAAGCTATATTAACACACACAACATTACATTATTTAACATTACTTAATTTTATTATAATTTAATTGTTCTCTGTTTTTTGTTAATGTAATAAATATTTACATTTTAATATGTAAGTTTAAGTTTTGAAAAATTTACTTATTAGTGATAAAAAATTCTCATTTCATTCATAATCACACATCACACATCTTTTGATCTAGCGATGCGTCGTATGTGACTTTAGAGAGGTGACTATTAAAATTTTCATGGTGAACATGTTAAATATTATTTATTTTATTCATAATCAATTATTTGTGCAAATTAATTATTGAACAGCAAATATGAGCGATAGAACTTTAAAATATTTTAAAGTTATTTGTATTTTACAAAGCTTTGATTTGAAACTCATCAAAACTGTTGATAGTAACAGAGGTTATTAAGAATATAATTAAAATATATATTGACCAGATGAACAAAGTAAATCCATATGTCTGTCGTTTTTATTTTCTATAATGTGTTTTTATAGTTTTTGAAAATCAATCAGCAATCTTTTCAGTAGCAGTATATAAACAAAAATATGTTAATGTTCATTAATGCACAATACTTTGTTTATGAGAAATTATTACTAAAATATGAAAACTTCAGATTGTCTTCGTTATGAGAAGACATAACATAATCTATACCTTTCTTTTTTGAAAGGTATAGATTTTCAATTAAAAGAAAAGAAAAAATTTTATTATATGATACATAATTTTATAATATCTATATCAAGTTTTCGATCAGCTACCTGCATAGATATATCATACAAACAATATTTTGGAGCTTGAACTTTCCATAACTTTTTGGAATATTAAATACTATATCTTACGAATGGAGCACTCTACTTTTAAAGTTTGAATTGTTGTTGCATAGAGCAGGCGATGGTGAACCTATAGTATATGTGTAACTGATGGTGTACCTCTAACATGCTTGTCATAGGTGGCACATGACACGTACATTATTATGTTTTCAATAGGGCATCACCATTAGTATCGTACAGTGGGCCTATTTGCCCAAAAAGCAAGATTAAACAAGTTTTTACTATTTATGTAATGCCTATTTTTTAAAATGGCATTTTAAAATAATTTATTTATAATATATGTACGTAATAACTTAGCTCATTACAAGTTTAACAAAATAATTTTATTTGGTACGCGCTTAAAAAAAGGTCATGTCATCACAGGAGTATAGCAATGATTTCGTTAACTTCCACAAACAATGCTCTATTGACTTGGATCTAGATCTAAATTAAATCTAGTAGTTGCACTTTTGACACAATGTCTAACATCGAGAACATGCTTTTATAATTCGTTGGTTTCTCCGATAATATAATACATGGCACAGTTTTGAAACCAAAATCCGCTTAGAGCATATTCTTCTGCATACTTAGAAGAATAAGTCGTTTGAGGCTTTGTGTTGCGTTTCATTAATGATTACATTTCTAATTTTTTTCATATTTGAACACGTACTTCCTGATCATAGTATTAGTTCATAAATAGCATCAAAAAGTGTATTTTATAGAGTACATCAATAGCAAATGGGTCGCTTACGGGTGTTTCTCACTACAAATGTGACGATTATTATTATTAACAAAACTACTGAGAGAGTAGTGAGTCTGGTACAATTAGTTTCATAGTGTAATGCTTTATGTTTTGCTGAACACTAATACCATCTGCGCTGAGAAGACTATGTAGCGAGAAAATCAGATAATGAAACGATGGAAATCAGTTTGGAAAAAAAAAAAGATGAAAAAAACCTGAAGAAATACCAAATGAAGAAGTTACGCAGGACTTTGTATTGAAGATATCGTAATATAAAAGAAAAGAGCTGAACCGAATATAAACTAGGACTAGAAAAAAGAAAGAATAAGAAGATTTATTTAAGATGCAAATAATGACATAAGTAAATTATGAAATGAATTTATGTATGATGTTGTACTTAATATGGAGATAATATTAGTGGAGGGATTAATTATTGGTTGTTTAAGTGTCATTATATTCAAAACAGTATAAATCAACATTATTTTATTATGGGATTACGTCTTGATTTAGTGAATCGTAACACATATTCGAACACTAAATATCCTAATCCTAAATCTGGATTAGGTCCAGATTTTTTTGACTCGTGTCATATAATAAGCGTCTTTAAAACCAAATGATTTCTTTTTGTTATGAGGATTAGGTTCAGATTTTGCGACTCGTGGCATATATATAACTGTGTTTAACACTAATCGATTTTTTTTCTTCAGGATTATGTCCAGATTTTGTGAGTCGTGGCATATATTAACTATGTTTAACACTAAGCGATTTTTTTTCTTCAGGATTATGTCCAGATTTTGTGACTCGTAGCATATATTAACTGTGTTTATTCAATAACTTTTTATTCATGAAAGTTACTTTTAGAGAAATTTTGATAAGTTTTAAATGCAGAGGTTATTTTATAGATGGACTAGTAGTTTTAAATATTTCCTTTTTCATGGACCTGTGTGAAGTCTTTAAAAAATAATCACTTCTTGATTTTTTTAAAATTGTATATTATAATTACATATAATTTACGATAATATTCAAAAATATGTGTAAACTATGGCAGTTTTAAAATTATAAACTATGGATACTATGGCTCATAGCATATTTTTACAATAAGCAAAATGCATTTACAATTAAAAACTATTTTCCAGATACATTCAATATTTTGAAACAAATTAATAATTGCTGTTTTAATAATTATAAACACTTAATGTTAATGCTAAATTAGTTTCTCATATTTAACCTAAAAGCAACTTTTTGAGCTTCTTCAGTTTGAAAATTGATTGTGGATCATGTGGATTGTTCTGCTCCTGATCGTATACATCTCCAGGGAAGGACTCATCGATAGGTACTGCTGATACAAGTGCAACAATTAAGAGGCACAAAAATAAACTCTGAAAAAATTAATAAAAATATAATGTTATGTTAAAAATTTTTTATAAAAAATTAAAAAATTATTTATAATTTAAATTGAAATTTTTTTACTACTATTTTTATCCTTCAACTACTTACCAAAGTCAAAAATTTCATTTTATATGGTTTTTCTTTTAACTCGAAACTAAACTGCGTTTTTTAATCCAAAAGCTTGTCTGCATTCGTTTTGAGTAAAACAATGGCTTTTATACCAAAATTGGATGAATTTTAAAACAAATTAAAAACCAGATTCCAAATTTTTTGATTGCATTGCAGAGAAGCAAAGGAAGACCCTAATGAAAATGTACTTGAAGTTGTAAATACGAGTATGCATAAAAGTAATCAAGAAAAGAGACGAAACCAGCCTTCAAGTACACTTGGTAATGAAATGATCAAACTATGTTTTAAAATAAAAAAAGTAAAATAAAATAAATAATAAAAATAAATACAAGAGATATAAAGTCAAGTTAAAATTTAAAACCGGAAAACTATTTACATGCAGTAAAGTTTAGTAAAACATAAACTTAAGTTAAATTGTTAATCGTAAAATATTTACATGCATTTCAGTGCAATAAACTGTTGTGATTGATGTTTATCTGTAAGATTAACATTTGTAAATATAAAGAATATTGAATGTATCTGACAATGAGGAAATGATGGATATTAAAAGGCTGCTTTGGAGAAGCATTGATTTTGTTGCAATTGGTTTTTCATGTCAATGCTTACAAGTATCTGCAATGAGGTCGCAGTGCAAGTTAGTTCTCCCAACTTAATAATCTTTAATATTTTAATAATTAACATAAATAGCACTTAATTTGTTGCTCTTACAATAATAATATATTATATGCAGTTTACACTATTTGTACTTAATTATTATATGTAGAATATTATAAAAGTTTATTAATTCAGAATATATCGCTCAAAATTAACTTCAACCGAATTTAAAAGATTTTGTATTAAAATAATATTAAGGTGGTTTTTTCCTCTAATTTTAAGTGTTTAGAATATGGATTAAATAAATATTGTGAAAAGTGAAGTTCGAAGTTCGTCATTATATTAAAAATAAAACAATTCATTCATGTATGAGCAAATGTGGTCGATTTTATGCTTTAAAGAATAAATGGGATACGTAAATCTAAGATATTGTACTTTCTCTTCCTATATCTCTTCCTATCGTCTGACTCAATATACGTTTTCAAACATTATTCGATTTAAAAACTTCTGACAGAAATAACATGTCTTAATTCAATTTAGAATTTTTTTCACTTTCATTTAAAAATCTTATTTTCTTAATCTATTTGTATTATAATTTTTATTATTTTCCGAGTTAGTGCATCTGGGCACTTTTACTCTTTGATAGCTAGAAGATTTCTGTAGAGTCCCACCCATCTCACTGACTAATTTATATATTCCTCATAAGCTTCGTGATTATACACTGGTACACTGATCTAAGATCTGTGTACCGCCCCGTGCGGTTAGTAATTACTCTGAGATTAGATAGTGCTAAGTAGAGCAGTTGTTTTTTTTTTTGTAGGCCAGTTGGCCCATTGTGTTACTATTGCATAGTTCATAGTTTATAATTCTAAAAGTCAAATTCATTCAATTTTTATAAAATATTTTTATTCTAAGAATCAAAGGACTCTGCTGACAAGACTTTCTTTTCACTTAGGTATATTATTAGTGTTATACCTTTTTTATAAATAAATGAATAAGTAAATATCAATAATATAATTAAGAGATACTTTCTACTTTTGTATAAAACAAGATGTTTTTAATCTTGATTTTATCCAAAAAGACGTAAGTATCTTTCTTCGATTGCAGGCTAATTGGTTTATGGATGGAGAACTGTTTTATAAGAAGGAGGATAGATAAAGTTATTTGAGAATACAAAAATTTTTTAACAAATTTATTTTCCGTAGACATTTAAGTATAAAAAGACTCATATATAGATTAGACATAATATTAAAAAATGTTAAATGGACTACATATTGATATATAACCGTTTGGATTAATAATTTTTAATTTATTAAGGGCTTTTTTTTGGCCAGTCCCTTTTTGAACATTCTATATGGAAGTTAATGTTAGAAATGCCCTTACTTAAATAAAAGTAATACGTTTTGAATTTATATATCTATAGTTCAAAATAGGAGAACAGAATTAATTCTAGTTTTTGTTTACATGAATTGGCAATATATAATATATTTTTTTTCCATGCATATAGTATTTGTTATGTTAATTTTTATATGTTATGTTATGTTATTTCTTAAAACAAATAAAGGTGTAAAATAAAACGCGCTTTACCTGCTTGCCGATTATTTTAGTATAATAATCGTTAATGTAAATGAAACTCTTTTTGTCACACGATGGACTCTACAACAAGTTGTTTTGACTTTTTCAACATTATATTATTAAATAATACATCTACTATTGAAGTAGATTTAGATTTAATAAAAATTAATGTTCAGATATTAAAATAAAAAAAGTTAAAAATAATATATAAAATTGTTCTAATATTTTAAGAGTTATATAAAATATCATAGAGATATATAGATTTTACAAATTCTTATTAAGCTTGTTATACTATGATTCGTTTCTTTGCATAAAATAGTTTAAAAGTAAACTTAGTAATAAAAATTAGATGGTTTATCTGAAATCCAAAATATGGACAGCTCTCCCACTAAAGTAGTAGCCGCACCAGGTGTTTATGAACTGCAGTTAAAATAATTGTAAACGCTGGATAAAAACACAACTATCCCTTAAGCAGAAATATATGCTATTGACAGGTGTGTATATTCTAAACACAAACGTAACTATAAGAATCATAGCCCATTTTAACTGATAGTTAGGCAGCAATGAAGGCTCATAATTCTCTTCAGGTGACATCAAGACTGGTGATGAAGTCTCTTAGAAAGCTGAATATCCTTTTCTAGAACAATCAGATATGGATTCTATCCCACGACACACTGGAGTTTCCAGCAATAACAGCCTCGCTACTTGTAGGTCTGAAACCATTCATTTTCTATGTTTTGGGAGAAGGTAATTTTCTACCCATTCGGAAAGAAGAAAAGAAACAAAGATATCTAATTATAATATAAATACATATGTCATAAGACATTGTTCGTGCCAGTATTAGTAATATCTTGAATAGCTTATATAAAACATTTACTTAATGTCAAGTTAAATTATAATAAATAAAATAAAATTAAAGAGGTTCAAAAAAATTATTGTTATTTAATATTTCTTACATCATAGAATGTGAATGAAAAGCACTGATTTTTTTATCCACCTAAACCAATCATTATTAGTCTATTAAATAAAGTTTATATATGAGGGGTGTTCTCGATCTCGAGCAACAAGCTTAGTAATGAACTAACATGGTAACACTGCAAAGCGATAACCACAAAATAGTATTCGTTAAGACCATTCATATCAATATAGGCCATCTATTTGTGAAATTTGTGCTACATGAGGGGGATTGTTTTTAGTCCGTGCAAACCGGGTATACCACTATTGTGACGACATAGTTACGATGCGTTAGGCATTTTTAAACCATCTGCTTTGTGAATCAATGTGTTGTAATTATTGATATTTCTATTAGAACTGCTTAAATTTGTTTTATTTATAAAAAAAATATAAGTTATAATTTATTTCTTAACTATTATTCGATACATCATTTAATTGAAGTTCCATCATTTTCAACAATAATATATTATTTTTGGCAAATGAAAAATTATATTCAAATAAAGTTTTGTGTTTTTATAGGATATACATCAATAATTAGTCTTTTCATGTTGAAACTATACGGCTTGTTCATCACAAGCCTGCATTTATTATATACAGGATTATTGAATAAGTTGGCGGAACTAGAATAATAAAACATACCTATAGTAGTTGTGAAAATTGCATTATTTTTTGATATAATCTATCTGAACTTTAGTACACTTCTTCTAACAGTTCGCTAATTTATAGATAGTCTTACTTATGGGGCTCATCACTGCAGTAATTTTCCAGAAGTTCTACAAGACACGTCTCTACGGTAACTGTTATCTAAGGTTATCTAATGAAAACCATTATCCATAAAAATATGCTTTAAGTCAAAGGGAGCAAAATCTGTCGAATAGGCTGATTGCTGCAGTAATTTATGAATTTTGGTGATGCATTTTTGAGTTGTGTGAGCAGATGCATTGTCTTGATATAAAACTAGATGAATATTTAAACAAAACAATTAAAATATTTCAAAAAGTATTATTAAATCAGTTAATGTATCTTTAATAAATTTATTATTAAAATATAGCATTCCATTAGTTTTTATTATCTTGTTGAGGCATTAGTAGTTACAAATTTTGAAATTCATTCATTAAATATTTTAAAGCTGATTAAATGCAGTCAACGCCCTTCTCATAAAGTCACATCTTCGATTAATAAATTCATGAATTAATCTTGTTGACTGCTGGTCAATATACTAACATACATACATACATTTATATAAATATGTTATGTACATGTATATACTAAATTTATTAAATATTTGTAAATCATGTATATACTGCGAATTGCTTTATTTATATAGTTAAGTAAAGTAGGTGATAATGTAAATAATTAAAACTTAAATGAACTTGATTGTTTATCTTTGACTAAGAGTTTTATCTAAATAATGAGTAAATACTAATTTTAATGTTTTTAGTTAAATATATACAATTCTGAAATACAAGGTTGCTGATATTGATAGTATCTTTAAGTCGAATTGAGTAAGCAGACAATTACTTAGGAATATTTAAGCAATCATACAGAACGTACTACCGTTTTCTTGCTATTTATTAGTTTCGACTGAAATGCTTACCAAAATTATTTAAAGACGGATATTTACATATAAGAATTTTTTTTTTAACTAAAAAATATTTATTTAGTTTATTATATCACACAAATGGTTCCACCCAGAACTAAAGTAAAGCAATAATCTCTATTGAAGCTCAAATAGTTTGTTTAGATTTACTAATTGCGGAATTTGATAACGTTGAGCTCGACTAGAAATGAGCTTGGCTAGAAATGAATCATATTAAGTAAATTGTTGTTGGGTGGTTTTAAGTGAGGATATAATATAGAATGTGTTATAAAATTAAAATATTTGTTATTTCGATTTGATTTCAGTTATATACATAATATTAATAATAAATAAGAAAGAGAAAAATGATATTTTTTTATATTATATAAAAAGTTTGTAATTTAGAAATTTATATTAATATAAAAAAAAATAACATAACATAACATAAATATAATATAGTTTTTTATATTATATAAAAAATTTTTAAATTATATAAAAATAAAAGCATAATATTATTTTAATAGTAAAATATAAAATATTTTTTATAGAAACCTTAAAACTAAATAAAACAAATCAAGTTTACGTTGACTTTGTGTGTTAACACACGGGTTCCCGGTTCATAGTTCGTATGGTTCAATTTTCTGACACTTATGGTCCAAAAATTATATACGTTCAAAACCATATATCACTGATTACTAACATTTAACCATATCCGAAGAACTGTATGGTCAACACAAGAGTTTCCTTGATTAAAGGAAATTTCTCTTGGATTTGAAGACTTCCGTACTATTACCATCTTTTAATATTCGAAAGAGTTTTTTTGTCATCCAATATAAAATTATTAATGATATATAATATTATATGCAAATAATAAAAATGTTACTTTAAAATATCCATTAACTTCCATTAATCTTTTATTCTTTGAATATTGACACTTCTGGGGAACTAATTTTTTGTAGTTTTGGGTTTGTGTATTTACAAAATATAACTGAAATAAATAATAATATTTAATAATAAATACTTTAGACTATTAAAAACAAATTTGATTTGTCTAAAAAAATTTGCTAAAAAAAAATAATATTTATACATAAAATTTTATTTATAATTAATAATTTAATACCACATTAGTCATAAGTCTATTATAGTTATAATTAAAATCACATAGAACTGCTTAAGTGAAAAAACATGTATAATAACTATATTACCAATAGAACCGAATGAAAAGTAACAGGGTACTAAAGTCTAATGGAGTGAAACACTGCTCTTTTTGTGTTAACAATTGAAACTAAATGAAAAAAAGACTATCAGCTATTTTTTTTTTTTGTTGCAGTAGGTGGAAGCATCGAAAGCCACCATATGAGACTTGAACCCACTAAACCACCTCTTTGGAATGTAAGTGGAAGATTGCACCCGCAGATGCAACACTATTCCAGAATTAGGAGAGACAGAAAATAAAAGCTTAATATTTGTTGACAAATTCCTCTAAGCTAGTACTATCAGCTGTTTGAATAGAAGACAAAATGTCATCCGTTGAGATTTACCTAATTTCAGAGAGAAAATGGGATAGATGCAAAGAATGTAAGAGATAAAGTCATGAAAAGAATGTGTATCTACTTTAAAGCAGAGCAGATATTCTGAATCCTAATAGAATAATTATTTAGAAATCAGTATACGCTTAGATATGAGTAAGCTTTTTAATTTTTTCTTAGAGTTAATAAATTTTCAAGTGTTGTCTAAAATGTATTTATTTATTCCAATTTCTTGTTTACTAACATAATAAATGGTCACAATATATCGTTCGTCTAGGTATCTAGAAATATTTTAATTTCTTTTCTACATTTTCCATATCATGCTTTTTTATTTTCTCTCCTGGGCACTGAAATAAAATTGTCTGTTATACGCCATGGAAAACCCACGAATTATTTAAAATTGATAGTGTTTGTGCTGATCTGATCACAGACCATACTATATTTGAAACCATCAATGGTAACGCAACCACCGATTTTTTAATTTCGATTGTTCGTGACAAAGGTATGCATCACTGCTGCTTTCAAGAAATTGGTACTCTACCTCATAAAGTTTGTGCCACAAACGGTTTTTTCGCAGATTTGCTACTGTCAGGACTATTGGAGACCAAAGGATTTTATTAAGAAGACATGGAAGCTGGATGGTGGATGGATTTTATTAACAAGCCATGGATGCTAGACGAACTTAAGGCCAACATTCGCCAGGAAGTAACCGAAACATTGGTAAATGCTATCAAAATTGACAAAAAAATAGACACATTACGCTATTCGAACTAAGAGTGGCCACTTGCGGGATTTATTCTTCAAAGAGTGATGGAATCAAATTTTCTTAAACCAGGTGAAATTATTTTTAATTTAGAGTTGTGCAACCTAATACTACAAGCCTTGTCTATATGATAGATTGATTACCAGAAGTTATAAAATTTTAATAGGTTATGTTGGGTTATATCGGCGATCCAAAGGGAATCCACTTAGGCCTATTCGCCCATCGTGTGACTATATATAGAGAAAACTCAGAGTTTAAAACCACCTAGAATCTTTAGCAAAGCTTAGAATGCTGTTTAGTGGAAGGTCTTGTAATTGATCAAGATTCTCAAGAAAGAGAGCTCCTAAAGAATTTAGACGCCGCAGTGCATAAGCTGAGCAAAGACAGTGATCTGCAGTGACCTGTAAGTAAACATACCATAAGACTGATCTACTGGTCATC
>NC_051846.1:42216164-42229078 GCF_002237135.1 Teleopsis dalmanni
ACAAAATTTATTTCATTTTATTTATATAGAATTATTTGTTTCAATTAGTATTATGACTTTTTAATATAATATTTATTATTTATTGTTATGGTAGTAGTATTATTAACCTGTGGTTTTTATTTGCTAAATGATTATTAAAATTTGATTTTTATTTCATTGGATTTTGGTTTCTTAGTAACTCATTCTTTATTGCATGTTTAATACACTTGTTTGCATCATTTTGTTTAACATAAGAAAATAAAAAGAATTTTTTAAAAATAAAACAAAGATGATCAACAATAAAAGTTTCGGCATATTTTGCTTTAGTAAAAAGGTGTGAAAACTTGCTAAGCGAAATGCTTAAGTCTCGCTTAAAAACATCAAACGAATTAACTACAGAAATTTGCAAGAATCATCGAAAACTACAAATACATTAACAATTTTAATGTCATAATGAAGTATAATTTACTAAACAAATAGGCTAAGGTAGAATTATGCTAAACGCCAAGAGAAAAGATTCAACCAAAATATTAGTTGCCATTTTACGTGTAAACAAACCAAAAGATCTCCAAAACCAACGAAGGCAATACCTAACTATGCTTTAAGAGCAATTCATACAATAATAGCAACAATAACAACAATAAAGAAATGCCATTTTACAATAACAACGCCATTTGCAACAACAACATAACATACAAATAAAAAAAAACCATAGCAGAAATCGATCTAAAATCGCTTTTAATAGTCCAAACAAATTTTATTGTTAGTTGGAGTGTTAGGTTTGGTTGATTTTATATTTTTGCTGGTTGTATAAATAGGCGGCTTAGACCTTAAATATTATCAGTACACGTTCGTCGCTGTATCTAAACGTTTTAAATTGACATAACTAATCAAAACAAAAACATTAACAAAATGAAATTTTTATTCTTGGTGCGTACAAATACGAAATTAAAGGATATCTATTAAAAACTATATATAATAAAAAAACTTTTTTTGTGATTTTTTAAAATTGAAAATTAAAATTCTAATTAAATTCAATTTGTTTTTTTTTTTAGACCCTACTCGTTTGTTTTGCCATCTTCATGGCAGTCAGTGCCGTGCCTGTGGATGAATCAATACCAGAGGGTCTTGAAGGTGCTGCTAGTGATAGAATCAGTCCAACTGATGATCAATCATTTTTACTGAAATTGGCTTTGTTGAAAAAGCTTCTGTTCCTCGGTTAAATTATTTCAATTAACGAAATATCTGATAGTGTTTATAGTTATTAACATAAGTCATTAAATAATTCAGTACAGCTAATATAAATTTAATATATCCGTTATTACAAATAAAGCTACATTTCATCATCTATTTTTGCTGATAGTCATATATTAAAATAGTATAAACTTGTTGTGTATTTAATTAAGTCCACTCATTACATAATGTATTCTTATAAGTACTAAATAATTAAATAAATAAAAATACGAATTAAAAAAAATTAATTTCTTTAAATTTATATAAAAGAAAACATTGTCAATTTTTGTATGGAGTCAATTTAGAGACAACATGGATACAATTTAAATATGCATTTGGATGACTCAAAAAAAAAATATTTGTGAATTATTATTATAAAAATTGTTTTTTGTATTCGAATAGTTCACTCCATTTGAACTATTCATTACAAAAAAAATAAGGAATCATTCAAATATTCGTATTCGCTGTATGGTTTATATATTATTCGAATTAATCCGAATTGTGTTCACACGAGAGTTTTGAAAGCAACAACAATTGACAGTTAAAATTACAAACGAAACTCTCGTGTGAACAAGAGAACAATACTAGTACCTATGAGATATAACCCAAACAGTTAAGGGTCTTGGTAAACTTAACAATATCTTAAGGTTCAACAATCTAGACTACTTTCGGTCGAATAAAATTTAAATTAAGTTAGTGAATTTTTTTCTTGATAATCGTAGGGCATAAACTGGTTAGACAGACAAAGATTTTGCTTTACATTACCCAATATCTGCAGCTGTATTTAACAACAGCATATCCAGTTAAGAAACTAGATTTTAATCTGAGTTTAAATTTATTTAGATTAAAAAATCTTTCATTTTGAGATGTTTGGAACTGTTTCGATTACATCAGATTTTCGGAATAATATTCACTATTTCTAATTGCTGTTGCAGTATGACAATTGACTTCTCTAATAATATTTTTTTATTTACAAGCACAATTTGTTTAATTTTTTTTTCAAGTTTTCATCATTGATGGACCTGTTAGAACATATAGATATCGCCTCATTTTCTTTCTTAACGAGCTCATATTTGAATTTCACTATTTTTTTTTTCGAGTTCACACATTAATAAATAAAACTAAACAGAAAATGTTTTTCTGAAATGATAATCTTTTATATATAATGTATGTATTTTATCTCTCCCACATGAATGACACTCCCACATATTCATTTCACATTTCTCTAGTGGAGTTTAACTTCAATGTCTATCAAGTACGGATATATAATGTTTCTTAACATTTTTTGATCAAAAGTAATGTTTTCTGTCTTCATCTAACTAGGGCTGTCCAAAGCACAACCCACGGGCCTCATACGCGCTGCGACGCAATCTTTGTTGTATTTTAGTAATATAATGAATAAATGAATTAAAATGCTTTAAATAATTTATTACACTTTACGTTAAATTACTTAATTGATAAAAACTTTAGTATATATTTTTTTATACAACATTTTAATATTACATTAATTTAAAATATTTTTCGTATGCCAAGAACAAATATTAATAAAGTGAAAGAATTGTAAAAGTTAAATTAATAAACAATTAATAAAACTAAATTTATCATTTTCGCCGTATTTTTATTTTTCTCCGGTTAAATTATAAACTTATGTATTTATTTCTGCGGCCCTCCAATCTATTCAGAGATTTGTATTAGCCCGCCTGTATTGGTCTGGACAGCCCTGACCTAAACGATGACAAAAATCCAAGTATGACTCATGGAAGATTTTAATGGTATCATTCTATGTTGCTGTGATCTGCAAATTTTCGAAAGACTACTTAAATCATTTTACTAAGTAGCCTACTAACTACGCTACCACATTATTTATGTCGTTTTAATAATATGACAGTCAGTGCTGGACTGACTATAGTATAGTATAGTAGGTCATCAAGGTATATTAACACAACATTACATTATTTAACATTACTTAATTTTATTATAATTTAATTTTTCTCTGTTTTTTGTTAATGTAATAAATATTTATATTTTAATATGTAAGTTTAAGTATTAAAAAATTTAATTATTAGTGGTAAAAAATTCTCGTTTCATTCATAATAACACATCACACATCTTTTGATCTAGCGACGCGTCGTTTGTGACTTTAAAGAGGTGACTATTAAAATTTTCATGGTGAACATGTTAAATATTATTTATTTTATTCATAATCAATTATTTGTGCAAATTAATTATTGAACGGCAAATATGAGCGATAGAACCTCAAAATATTTTAAAGTTGTATTTTACAAAGCTTTGATTTGAAACTCATCAAAACTGTTGATAGTAACAGAGGTTATTAAGAATATAATTAATATATATATTGACCAGATGAACAAAGTGAATCCATATATTTGTCGTTTTTATTTTCTATAATGTGTTTTTATAGTTTTTGAGAATCAATCAGCAATCTTTTCAGTAGTAGTATAGATAGAGTTTCAATTAAAAGAAAACAAACACAATTCGAGAAAATGAGTCAAATATTTTATTATATGATATATAATTTTATAACATCTACATTAAGTTTTCGATCAGCTTCCTGCACAGATATATCATACAAACAATATTTTGGAGCTTGAACTTTCCATAACTTTTTGGAATATTAAATACTATATCTTACGAATATCATATCACTTTACTTTTAAAGTTTGAATTGTTGTTGCATAGAGCAGGCGATGGTGAACCTATAGTATATGTGTCACATGTGGCACTGATGGTGTACCTCTAACATGCTTGTCATAGGTGGCACATGACACGTACATTATTGTGTTTTCAATAGGGTATCACCATTAGTATCGTACAGCGGGCCTATTTGCCCTAAAAGCAAGATTAAACAAATGTTAGAAGCAACAAGTTAATACTATTTATGTAATGCCTATGATGGCATTTTAAAATAATACATTTATAATATATGTACGTAACAAATAAGCTCATTACAAGTTTAGCAACAAAATAATTCTATATGGTACGCGCCTAAAAAAAGGTACGTCAGCATAGGAGTATAGCAATGATTTCGTTAACTTCCACAAACAATGCTCTATTGACCTGGATCTAGATCTAAATTAAATCTAGTAGATGCACTTCTGACACAATGTCTAACATCGAGCACATGCTTTTATAATTCGTTGGTTTCTCCGATAATATAATACATGGCACAGTTTTGAAACCAAAATCCGCTCCGAGTATATTCTTCTACACACTTGGAAGAATAAGTCGTTTGAGGCTTTGTGTTGCGTTTCATTAATGATCACATTTCTAATTTTTTTCATATTTGAACACGTACTTCCTGATCATAGTATTATTCCATAAATAGCATCAAAAAGTGTATTTTATAGAGTACATCAATAGCAAATGGGTCGCTTACGGGTGTTTCTCACTACAAATGTGACGATTATTATTATTAACAAAACTACTGAGAGAGTAGTGAGTCTGGTACAAATAGTTTCACAGTGTAATGCTCTATTTTTTGCTGAACACAAATTCCGTCTGCGCTGAGAAGACTATGTAGCGAGAAAATCAGATAATGAAACGATGAAAATCAATTTGTAGAAAAAAAAGATGAAGAAAACCTGAAGAAATACCAAATGAAAAAGTTACGCAGGACTTTGTATTGGAGATATCGTAACATAAAAGAAAAGAGCTGAACCGAATATAAACTAGGGCTAGAAAAAAGAAAGAATAAGAAGATTTATTTAAGATGCAAATAAATACACAAGTAAATTAATATAAAGATAATATTAGTGGAGGGATTAATTATTGGTTGTTTAAGTGTTATTATATTCAAAACAATATATATTAACATTATTTTATTATGGGATTACGTCTTGATTTAGTGAATCGTAACACATATTCGAACACTAAATATCCTAATCCTAAATTTGGATTAGGTCCAGATTTTTTTGACTCGTGTCATATAATAAGCGTCTTTAAAACCAAATGATTTCTTTTTGTTATGAGGATTAGGTTCAGATTTTGCGACTCGTGGCATATATGAACTGTGTTTAAGACTAATCGAATTTTTTTCTTCATGATTATGTCCAGATTTTGTGATTCGTGGCATATATTAACTGTGTTTAACACTAATCGATTTTTTTCTTCAGGATTATGTCCAGATTTTATGAGTCGTGGCATATATTAACTGTGTTTAACACTAAGCGATTTTTTTTCTTCAGGATTATGTCCAGATTTTGTGACTCGTAGCATGTATTAACTGTGTTTATTCAATAACTTTTTATTCATGAAAGTTATGTTTAGAGAAATTTTGATAAGTTTTAAACGCAGAGGTTATTTTATAGATGGACTAGTAGTTTTAAATATTTTCTTTTTCATGGAACTGTGTGAAGTCTTTAAAAAATAATCACTTTTTGATTTTTTTAAAATTATGTATTATATATTATTACGTATAATTTATGATAATATTCAAAAGTATGTGTAAACTATGGCAATTTTAAAATTATAAACTATTGATACTATGGCTCATAGCATATTTTTACAATAAGCTAAATGCATTCACAATTAAAAACTATTTTCCAGATACATTCAATGTTTTGAAACAAATTAATAATTGCTGTTTTAATAATTATAAACACTTAATGTTAATGCTAAATTAGTTTCTCATATTTAACCCAAAAGCAACTTTTTGAGTTTCTTCAGTTTGAAAATTGATTGTGGATCATGTGGATTGTTCTGCTCCTGATCATATACATCTCCAGGGAAGGACTCATCGATAGGCACTGCTGATACAAGTGCAACAATTAAGAGGCACAAAAATAAACTCTGAAAAAATTAATAAAAATATAATGGTATGTTAAAAATTTATTATAAAAATTATAAAATTATTTATAATTTAAACTGAAATTTTTTTACTACTATTTTTATCCTTCAACTACTTACCAAAGTCAAAAATTTCATTTTATATGGTTTTTCTTTTAACTCAAAACTAAACTGCGTTTTTTAATCCAAAAGCTTGTCTGCATTCGTTTTGAGTAAAACAATGGCTTTTATACCAAAATTGGATGAATTTTAAAACAAATTAAAAACCAGATTCCAAATTTTTTGATTGCATTGCAGAGAAGCAAAGGAAGACCCTAATGAAAATGTACTTGAAGTTGTAAATACGAGTATGCATAAAAGTAATCAAGAAAAGAGACGAAACCAGCCTTCAAGTACACTTGGTAATGAAATGATCAAACTATGTTTTAAAATAAAAAAAGTAAAATAAAATAAATAATAAAAATAAATACAAGAGATATAAAGTCAAGTTAAAATTTAAAACCGGAAAACTATTTACATGCAGTAAAGTTTAGTAAAACATAAACTTAAGTTAAATTGTTAATCGTAAAATATTTACATGCATTTCAGTGCAATAAACTGTTGTGATTGATGTTTATCTGTAAGATTAACATTTGTAAATATAAAGAATATTGAATGTATCTGACAATGAGGAAATGATGGATATTAAAAGGCTGCTTTGGAGAAGCATTGATTTTGTTGCAATTGGTTTTTCATGTCAATGCTTACAAGTATCTGCAATGAGGTCGCAGTGCAAGTTAGTTCTCCCAACTTAATAATCTTTAATATTTTAATAATTAACATAAATAGCACTTAATTTGTTGCTCTTACAATAATAATATATTATATGCAGTTTACACTATTTGTACTTAATTATTATATGTAGAATATTATAAAAGTTTATTAATTCAGAATATATCGCTCAAAATTAACTTCAACCGAATTTAAAAGATTTTGTATTAAAATAATATTAAGGTGGTTTTTTCCTCTAATTTTAAGTGTTTAGAATATGGATTAAATAAATATTGTGAAAAGTGAAGTTCGAAGTTCGTCATTATATTAAAAATAAAACAATTCATTCATGTATGAGCAAATGTGGTCGATTTTATGCTTTAAAGAATAAATGGGATACGTAAATCTAAGATATTGTACTTTCTCTTCCTATATCTCTTCCTATCGTCTGACTCAATATACGTTTTCAAACATTATTCGATTTAAAAACTTCTGACAGAAATAACATGTCTTAATTCAATTTAGAATTTTTTTCACTTTCATTTAAAAATCTTATTTTCTTAATCTATTTGTATTATAATTTTTATTATTTTCCGAGTTAGTGCATCTGGGCACTTTTACTCTTTGATAGCTAGAAGATTTCTGTAGAGTCCCACCCATCTCACTGACTAATTTATATATTCCTCATAAGCTTCGTGATTATACACTGGTACACTGATCTAAGATCTGTGTACCGCCCCGTGCGGTTAGTAATTACTCTGAGATTAGATAGTGCTAAGTAGAGCAGTTGTTTTTTTTTTTGTAGGCCAGTTGGCCCATTGTGTTACTATTGCATAGTTCATAGTTTATAATTCTAAAAGTCAAATTCATTCAATTTTTATAAAATATTTTTATTCTAAGAATCAAAGGACTCTGCTGACAAGACTTTCTTTTCACTTAGGTATATTATTAGTGTTATACCTTTTTTATAAATAAATGAATAAGTAAATATCAATAATATAATTAAGAGATACTTTCTACTTTTGTATAAAACAAGATGTTTTTAATCTTGATTTTATCCAAAAAGACGTAAGTATCTTTCTTCGATTGCAGGCTAATTGGTTTATGGATGGAGAACTGTTTTATAAGAAGGAGGATAGATAAAGTTATTTGAGAATACAAAAATTTTTTAACAAATTTATTTTCCGTAGACATTTAAGTATAAAAAGACTCATATATAGATTAGACATAATATTAAAAAATGTTAAATGGACTACATATTGATATATAACCGTTTGGATTAATAATTTTTAATTTATTAAGGGCTTTTTTTTGGCCAGTCCCTTTTTGAACATTCTATATGGAAGTTAATGTTAGAAATGCCCTTACTTAAATAAAAGTAATACGTTTTGAATTTATATATCTATAGTTCAAAATAGGAGAACAGAATTAATTCTAGTTTTTGTTTACATGAATTGGCAATATATAATATATTTTTTTTCCATGCATATAGTATTTGTTATGTTAATTTTTATATGTTATGTTATGTTATTTCTTAAAACAAATAAAGGTGTAAAATAAAACGCGCTTTACCTGCTTGCCGATTATTTTAGTATAATAATCGTTAATGTAAATGAAACTCTTTTTGTCACACGATGGACTCTACAACAAGTTGTTTTGACTTTTTCAACATTATATTATTAAATAATACATCTACTATTGAAGTAGATTTAGATTTAATAAAAATTAATGTTCAGATATTAAAATAAAAAAAGTTAAAAATAATATATAAAATTGTTCTAATATTTTAAGAGTTATATAAAATATCATAGAGATATATAGATTTTACAAATTCTTATTAAGCTTGTTATACTATGATTCGTTTCTTTGCATAAAATAGTTTAAAAGTAAACTTAGTAATAAAAATTAGATGGTTTATCTGAAATCCAAAATATGGACAGCTCTCCCACTAAAGTAGTAGCCGCACCAGGTGTTTATGAACTGCAGTTAAAATAATTGTAAACGCTGGATAAAAACACAACTATCCCTTAAGCAGAAATATATGCTATTGACAGGTGTGTATATTCTAAACACAAACGTAACTATAAGAATCATAGCCCATTTTAACTGATAGTTAGGCAGCAATGAAGGCTCATAATTCTCTTCAGGTGACATCAAGACTGGTGATGAAGTCTCTTAGAAAGCTGAATATCCTTTTCTAGAACAATCAGATATGGATTCTATCCCACGACACACTGGAGTTTCCAGCAATAACAGCCTCGCTACTTGTAGGTCTGAAACCATTCATTTTCTATGTTTTGGGAGAAGGTAATTTTCTACCCATTCGGAAAGAAGAAAAGAAACAAAGATATCTAATTATAATATAAATACATATGTCATAAGACATTGTTCGTGCCAGTATTAGTAATATCTTGAATAGCTTATATAAAACATTTACTTAATGTCAAGTTAAATTATAATAAATAAAATAAAATTAAAGAGGTTCAAAAAAATTATTGTTATTTAATATTTCTTACATCATAGAATGTGAATGAAAAGCACTGATTTTTTTATCCACCTAAACCAATCATTATTAGTCTATTAAATAAAGTTTATATATGAGGGGTGTTCTCGATCTCGAGCAACAAGCTTAGTAATGAACTAACATGGTAACACTGCAAAGCGATAACCACAAAATAGTATTCGTTAAGACCATTCATATCAATATAGGCCATCTATTTGTGAAATTTGTGCTACATGAGGGGGATTGTTTTTAGTCCGTGCAAACCGGGTATACCACTATTGTGACGACATAGTTACGATGCGTTAGGCATTTTTAAACCATCTGCTTTGTGAATCAATGTGTTGTAATTATTGATATTTCTATTAGAACTGCTTAAATTTGTTTTATTTATAAAAAAAATATAAGTTATAATTTATTTCTTAACTATTATTCGATACATCATTTAATTGAAGTTCCATCATTTTCAACAATAATATATTATTTTTGGCAAATGAAAAATTATATTCAAATAAAGTTTTGTGTTTTTATAGGATATACATCAATAATTAGTCTTTTCATGTTGAAACTATACGGCTTGTTCATCACAAGCCTGCATTTATTATATACAGGATTATTGAATAAGTTGGCGGAACTAGAATAATAAAACATACCTATAGTAGTTGTGAAAATTGCATTATTTTTTGATATAATCTATCTGAACTTTAGTACACTTCTTCTAACAGTTCGCTAATTTATAGATAGTCTTACTTATGGGGCTCATCACTGCAGTAATTTTCCAGAAGTTCTACAAGACACGTCTCTACGGTAACTGTTATCTAAGGTTATCTAATGAAAACCATTATCCATAAAAATATGCTTTAAGTCAAAGGGAGCAAAATCTGTCGAATAGGCTGATTGCTGCAGTAATTTATGAATTTTGGTGATGCATTTTTGAGTTGTGTGAGCAGATGCATTGTCTTGATATAAAACTAGATGAATATTTAAACAAAACAATTAAAATATTTCAAAAAGTATTATTAAATCAGTTAATGTATCTTTAATAAATTTATTATTAAAATATAGCATTCCATTAGTTTTTATTATCTTGTTGAGGCATTAGTAGTTACAAATTTTGAAATTCATTCATTAAATATTTTAAAGCTGATTAAATGCAGTCAACGCCCTTCTCATAAAGTCACATCTTCGATTAATAAATTCATGAATTAATCTTGTTGACTGCTGGTCAATATACTAACATACATACATACATTTATATAAATATGTTATGTACATGTATATACTAAATTTATTAAATATTTGTAAATCATGTATATACTGCGAATTGCTTTATTTATATAGTTAAGTAAAGTAGGTGATAATGTAAATAATTAAAACTTAAATGAACTTGATTGTTTATCTTTGACTAAGAGTTTTATCTAAATAATGAGTAAATACTAATTTTAATGTTTTTAGTTAAATATATACAATTCTGAAATACAAGGTTGCTGATATTGATAGTATCTTTAAGTCGAATTGAGTAAGCAGACAATTACTTAGGAATATTTAAGCAATCATACAGAACGTACTACCGTTTTCTTGCTATTTATTAGTTTCGACTGAAATGCTTACCAAAATTATTTAAAGACGGATATTTACATATAAGAATTTTTTTTTTAACTAAAAAATATTTATTTAGTTTATTATATCACACAAATGGTTCCACCCAGAACTAAAGTAAAGCAATAATCTCTATTGAAGCTCAAATAGTTTGTTTAGATTTACTAATTGCGGAATTTGATAACGTTGAGCTCGACTAGAAATGAGCTTGGCTAGAAATGAATCATATTAAGTAAATTGTTGTTGGGTGGTTTTAAGTGAGGATATAATATAGAATGTGTTATAAAATTAAAATATTTGTTATTTCGATTTGATTTCAGTTATATACATAATATTAATAATAAATAAGAAAGAGAAAAATGATATTTTTTTATATTATATAAAAAGTTTGTAATTTAGAAATTTATATTAATATAAAAAAAAATAACATAACATAACATAAATATAATATAGTTTTTTATATTATATAAAAAATTTTTAAATTATATAAAAATAAAAGCATAATATTATTTTAATAGTAAAATATAAAATATTTTTTATAGAAACCTTAAAACTAAATAAAACAAATCAAGTTTACGTTGACTTTGTGTGTTAACACACGGGTTCCCGGTTCATAGTTCGTATGGTTCAATTTTCTGACACTTATGGTCCAAAAATTATATACGTTCAAAACCATATATCACTGATTACTAACATTTAACCATATCCGAAGAACTGTATGGTCAACACAAGAGTTTCCTTGATTAAAGGAAATTTCTCTTGGATTTGAAGACTTCCGTACTATTACCATCTTTTAATATTCGAAAGAGTTTTTTTGTCATCCAATATAAAATTATTAATGATATATAATATTATATGCAAATAATAAAAATGTTACTTTAAAATATCCATTAACTTCCATTAATCTTTTATTCTTTGAATATTGACACTTCTGGGGAACTAATTTTTTGTAGTTTTGGGTTTGTGTATTTACAAAATATAACTGAAATAAATAATAATATTTAATAATAAATACTTTAGACTATTAAAAACAAATTTGATTTGTCTAAAAAAATTTGCTAAAAAAAAATAATATTTATACATAAAATTTTATTTATAATTAATAATTTAATACCACATTAGTCATAAGTCTATTATAGTTATAATTAAAATCACATAGAACTGCTTAAGTGAAAAAACATGTATAATAACTATATTACCAATAGAACCGAATGAAAAGTAACAGGGTACTAAAGTCTAATGGAGTGAAACACTGCTCTTTTTGTGTTAACAATTGAAACTAAATGAAAAAAAGACTATCAGCTATTTTTTTTTTTTGTTGCAGTAGGTGGAAGCATCGAAAGCCACCATATGAGACTTGAACCCACTAAACCACCTCTTTGGAATGTAAGTGGAAGATTGCACCCGCAGATGCAACACTATTCCAGAATTAGGAGAGACAGAAAATAAAAGCTTAATATTTGTTGACAAATTCCTCTAAGCTAGTACTATCAGCTGTTTGAATAGAAGACAAAATGTCATCCGTTGAGATTTACCTAATTTCAGAGAGAAAATGGGATAGATGCAAAGAATGTAAGAGATAAAGTCATGAAAAGAATGTGTATCTACTTTAAAGCAGAGCAGATATTCTGAATCCTAATAGAATAATTATTTAGAAATCAGTATACGCTTAGATATGAGTAAGCTTTTTAATTTTTTCTTAGAGTTAATAAATTTTCAAGTGTTGTCTAAAATGTATTTATTTATTCCAATTTCTTGTTTACTAACATAATAAATGGTCACAATATATCGTTCGTCTAGGTATCTAGAAATATTTTAATTTCTTTTCTACATTTTCCATATCATGCTTTTTTATTTTCTCTCCTGGGCACTGAAATAAAATTGTCTGTTATACGCCATGGAAAACCCACGAATTATTTAAAATTGATAGTGTTTGTGCTGATCTGATCACAGACCATACTATATTTGAAACCATCAATGGTAACGCAACCACCGATTTTTTAATTTCGATTGTTCGTGACAAAGGTATGCATCACTGCTGCTTTCA
>NC_051846.1:42229178-42240817 GCF_002237135.1 Teleopsis dalmanni
GCACTAAATGTGATTCTCAATTGAAAAAGTTACACTTAATATTAATGCCCACTAATACAATTACAAAAATGTTAGATAACGTTCGATTGGGCATCACAATATCGCAGATCAAGAGTAAATCTAGATTGAATCCAGATTTACCAATCATAAACAACATTAATTTACGTTACTTCACTGGTTATAGATATATAGCAGTATTCTAAAGTTTATGTTCAACCCAGGATTGAATGATTAGTTGATAAGAAAAAAATTAAAAATATTTTGAATAGGCAATGTTCTTCCTATTTTTTATATATAAAGTATCGACAAAGCTAACCCTTACTTTTTTTTTCATTTTCTATATCAATATAAGTCGCCATCAGTGAAGCTATAGCTTGTTTGAATGTAGATGATATATTTGGCAGGAATATATACATACTATCAGACAGTCAAGCTGCATTAAAGTCCTTGAGTTCGGTCCAATTAACATCTAGGACGGTTCTTGACTGCTACACATTGGGTTCCCGGCCATAGGGATATTTTCGGAAATTGCAAAGCAGATGAGTTAGCCAGAAAGGGTGCTTCAGAACCATACTCGGAGCACCTAGACTATCTGGGCATATCGCTAACGTCATGTAAATTGTTATTGAGTTCTTTCTGCACTAATACTTTTAACAAAAGATGGGAAGACTCAACGATATGTAGACATCTGTATGCAATCTGGCCACTTTCCGATAAAAGGAAATCGAAAACTCTAATTGAGATCTCCCGCAAGGACATTGGTCTTCTGGTAGGGTTGACTACAGGACACTGTAAACTAGGGAACCATGCTAGAAGACTAGGTCTTCCTTTCAACCAAATCTGTCGTAGCTGTGGGGAGGACGATGAGAGCGCATCTCATCTTTTGTGTTTTTGTCCAGGTCATGCACGTCGGCGATTTAGTACCTTAGGAGCCACCTTCCTTGAGGACCTGGACCAGTTACACGATCTGGCTTTAAATAGCATTTTATGCTTCGCAAAAGGTTCTAGGTGGTTTTAAACCCTGAGGTTTTTATTAATTTTATATGGCATCACAATGGGCCAATAGACCTAAGTGGATCCACTAGGGATCACCGGTATAACCTAACCTAACCATATTAATATAAACACATACGTCTTCATTTATCAAATATATTAATAGAATTTATATATTTTTCTTACAGATATTAGTTTATACTTCATCAGCACTTAGTTCACCCCCATGCGGTCTCTATGGAGCACCACCATGTCAATTTTTGCCAGCACCTCCGGGTCACACGCCCTCATGTGCCAGACCGGGAAAAACATATTGCGAACATGTCGACAATTATCCAACGTAAGTACAGCAAAAACAGAAAACAGACAAACTTGAAAATGAAATCGAAAGCATTTCAGTGCGGCGTGTATCTATAAACTTGAGAAAAAGGTTGAAAATGCTAAAAGCCACATCAGTTTAACAGTTTTCTGTACGGAACGTTAAATGGCTTAAACCAGTTATTGGCCAAAAGAAGTTTGGGCAACAAAAGCGAAACGTTAGTCTTAGACTAAGAAACAAGTTGAGCACATTGTATAATGTTTTCAGATACAAAATTGAAAAAAAAAAAAAATTAAAAATAAGCGTTAGACTTGAACTAATTTGCATAAAATTCAAGCGCAGCTTTGCTCTGCAATCTTTTTGGCTGCTTTGAATTGTATCTTAACTTAGTTGTATCTTGTATCTAAGCTGTATGCGCCGTAAGCTAAGGAATTCCTTGACCCAATAAACTTGAATTGACAGCTCTAGTCATTTGCCTTATAATTATTGATTTCTTTTTGCTTAAATAATGACGCTTTTTTCTAACTCGATTTGGTCTAATGTTTAGCCATGTTCAGCACTCTAAGCTCAGCTCAGTTCAGCTCAGCTTAGCCCAGCGCAGTTCAGCGCAGTTCAGCTCAGTTCAGTTGAGCTGAGCTTGGCTCAGAAGATTTGTTGTGATATTTTGCAGTTGTACGACAAATAAAATCGATTTATTTAAATTAGCATAGAAGGCATGTGTGTAGTTTTGCTACTAATTAGCTAATTAATCAACCGAAACTTGCATGTCTACTGCAGGCGAACGTAGCGTATGAGTGTGTTTTGTTTTTATTTATACGATTTTTTATTGTTTAAACTGAGTTTTATTAATTAAAAGAGACGTTAAAATTTATTTGCTTGCACTGATAACATTTGGACTGATCTGAGACTGATTTAAGTGCTGATTGGGTGATCTTTTATGTCTCATTCCAGTCTTAAAGTGTCTTTAGTGGAACAATTAAAAATTGTGTTTATATCTAAATAAGGAAATAATTTTTCCCAAACGAGTTCAATTTCTATTCAATTTTAATTAGAAGATATAGTTTTGTTTAAAAAATATACAAAAAGTGGCTAGCAACATCATTGAATATAAAGACACACATCATTAACGCATCATCAGTTGGATTTAAATGCATTTATTGCTTAATTTCAATGGGTTTTGGTAAAATAATATCAACTAAAAGCTTTCTTTACATATCTCTGAAAAATAACACTCGAAAACTTAGTCTTACACAAAGCTTAAACATAAATTTTTCTTTTAATTTTCGTCGCATAATTCGAAGAAGTCGCACTTTGGCGCCAACATAGCCATATTTTCAAGACAAATTTGTCTCAGTGCTTTTAATGTGATTTAACCAAAGTCAGGTTAAATAATATTATTTTTGTTTTTTTTTTTTTTAATAAATTCATAAAGAAATGCGGAGACAAAATATTTCTTTTTTTCAAAATTTCATTTTTCAATTTAAATTTTTGTATAATTTTATGAGTTTTGCTGCCGGTCATACGCCGAGCCCGACCCAAACACCAACGGCAAATGGCACGTGACATGAATGAGTTGCCCAAGCCACGATTTGGTGCCAAACTCGGCCTATGTAGACAACGCTTTTAACGCTTTTTAGTAACATTTCCAGATTGCTTTGGGCTATTTTTAGTCATAACAAGAGACAAGAATGCACTTTGCTACTTAAATGCGTATTTTAACCTTTGCTATGCATTTTTCCATGTCTTCAAAATAGGTATGTGTCTAAGCCCACAAACTACGAAAATGTTGTGCCCAATGCTTAAATTATGCCGGGCAAAAACAATAACCATACTTTATTGTCGAATAATGGCATTAAGAGCTTTGCTCACTCTTAAGCTTAGACTTACGAAAAACTTGTTGTAGGTATTGTCTGTAGGTGTACGTTTTCTATGCCAAAGACCATAAATTTGTCACACTTTAGGCATACTAAGCCCATATTAGCTGTATTTTGTTGACATCGTCTAATGGTACTATGTATAGATAGAAAATACGATGACGATGACTAATGGATCTTTAATGCTACTAAGACTGTGTTGTCATAAAAAGATAATGGATAAAAGCAATTTATATCGGATATAAACATATTAAGTCAATTATCAATAGTTTTTGAGAAATTTCACATATTAAACTTCATCAAAGATTACTGTAAGAGACATGTTATACAGACAGTCATGGTCACATCAAGTTAAAAATTGTTCTTATCATTAATGTTTATTAGATGTCAGTACCGAACACTGACTAGCAGGCCATCATGCTCCAAGAATATATATTACATTCAATCAAAAATATTCTCTAATACTTACTTACTTAATTGCCGTGTCAAATAACATCCGCCAATCAGTCTGTTCAGTGGCTTTCTGCCGCCGTTAGTAGTACCGAGAGCTCTCAAATAATTGACCAACTGGTCCTTTCACTGATAATATTTTCTGTCACACATTATGTTGTCAGCTTTTCATTACAAATGCTATTGCGATTGTTCACAGCAACACAATAGTTTAGTGAAACTTAAATTTTAGAGATTCTGCCGGGATCATGTGGTAACACAATGAGTCAATTTAGCTTAATTGTATGTTGTTATTGTTGTTATAACCCGCTGGGATCTTATAGCAACTAATCTGACAGGACTTACAAGACGAATACACGGGTTATGTGGAAATAGGAGCTGACTGATTCAGAGCAGAAGGACATTAGGGTAGAAAGGAATTAGAAGAGGGGGAATCAAGAAGAAGGCTGGATTGAGAATGGGTGGGTTTTAAATAGAAATCAACCCGGATTCAGATGGAGAAACCTAGCCACTTCAAACGTATGGATCCAAATGTCCATTAGGCGGAAGTTGGTGTGTGCAGTGTGGCAAATAAAAAGATGGGCGAAAGCATGGCAGATAGAGCTCGAGATTGGGCACACAGTGGGAATAGACGTGCTTATGCGCGACAAATGCCTAATTAGCGCGATGCTATATCCTGATTTTAATTGAGCACTAGCTATAATCCCAAAGGGATTTTACAGTGCTTAAATGTATCGTCTGCCACACTATGTAATCGATAGCCATTTTTACCTATCTAGCTACTTATTGTTGTTAATATGAATTATTAGAGAATGAGAGCAAAATATTCTTTTCACTACTAATATACTTTGCCAAAACGATATACCCGTGAATAGGAAATCGCGTAGATATAACAAATCCATATACTCTGCTATTTTTACTAAACACTAATTATATGCTTTGTCCTTTGAATAGTTAGTGTTAAGGCATTTTCATTTGGTCTATTTAGATTCAATTTAGATTTACTCTCGATATATCAAATTTAGTTGCCCAATTGAACATTTTTAGATTAATCTAAAATTTTTGTAGTTATCTTAGTGGACATTTATATTTTTTTAACAAAACATATGTCGAATCAAATTACATTTCACCTGTAAAATTAAATCATATAACGCAGCTGTTAATTTCGGGGTGATCTTACTACTCTAAAAAAATATCTAAAATGTTATAAATAAATCTCAAGTGTTATAAATTACACTCAAGTGTTATACATTTCGCTCAAGATTTACCAATCGGAACTTATAATTGCACTGAAAGTAAATCTTGATTGAAAAGTTACTCCAGATGTACTAATCGAAAACTGCATTAAAGATGAACATAGATTAATCGTACTTTTTTAATAGTGATCCCGTTTAAAGAGAATGGATGACAGTCTAAGCTTTAGATTGTTATTTGTGTGTATGAAACAAATTCATTATGTATTAGATATGAAATATTTTGTTTAATTTTTTTTTCCTTATAATTCTGTGGTTTTATATATTAGATTTGAAATAAGTTAAACTTTTACCAATTTCCGTTGATGTGAGATAAATCCAATGAAACTGCCATTACACAAAAAATATTTGTAACAATTAAGGTTGATCTCACATCATAAGTTAACGCACTGAAAGTGAAACACAGCACTTTAGGTCACTAAAAAAAACCACCTCAACTGTTACATCACATACTGAGATACTCAGATACTCAGGCAGTCGAGCAGTCGGGCACTCGGGCAGTCGGTCACATTAAAGTGAGGTACATCATAAATCTTCCAATTCGCTGTGATTTTAGGTACAAGCGAGTATGTAATTATGCACTTTACACATTTTTTTACTTAGAGCAACTCGTTCGTAATTATGAATTGTTGATTCCAAGCTCAGCAACAATAGCAAGTCACTGACTTATTTTCGAAACGAAATCAACTGAACAAGCGGCAGATAATCTCAGATTACAAAACCCCAAAAATTTTCTCATGTGGCTGAAAACAATTGCATTTTGTGGCAAGTGGCTTCGCTGGAATTTAAGTCATTGATGGTTGCTACCAAAAAAAAAAAAGAAAAAACTCGAAGACACACTTCACGCCGTGATGTAAGCGCGTCTTGTTTTAATGCTGCGCGTGTCGACAATTGAATTCATCAGCCGAGATTTATGTACGCACTTTCTGCCAACAGAAAGCAACTTCCTCACATTATCTAACCGAACCCATACTTTTTAATGGAGTTCAAATAAAATAAATTTTGAGTGAAAAGAAAGTTTAAGTGTTTGAAGTGCCTCTAATGATTCCGAATAAAAACGCACGCAAATAATTTAATTAAAAATTTTAATAAATCTCCTACTTTCAGATATCTCATCAAGCATCTCGTACACAAATGGGGCTTCGAAGCCAAAAATCTGCTCGTAGATGAGACATGGGATGATTTTGCATCAGTGGCGTGGCATGAGACTCCAGTTTTCTATGATCCCGCATACATTTTCCCGCAGCGACATTACAATGGTAACGCTAATGACTTCAGCGGCTATAAATATATAACACCACCACTGGGTGGTGTTGGCGGCGGTAAATATAGTGACGACTCTTACCGGTCTTATTCTAAGCAGCCAACAACTGAACAACCAACGTGAGTGATGACTAGTAAAGATTTAAAAATTCTAGTTGATTATTCCAATATTCTATTCAAATGACTTCTACTTTCATTTTATTTAGCTTTCTCTTCTACGGCACTAGTGGTTCACGTTTGAATTTGAATAAAAATCAAGTGAATCCATTTCATGGCAATCTAAAAAGTACGCCAAATAATCCGACTTATTGGCTGAAGCGCATTGTGCGTGACATCAGTCATGGTTACACTAGTGCTGCAGATAGCAATCCTCTAACGGCTGCAGATAAAACGAAAGTAAACAACACGAAAGACACTGAAACTGAAGGTGAAAAGCCTACCACATCTCGAGATGTTTCTCTCAATATGGATCTCTTGGACATTGTCGGCGTGAACAAGGAAGACAGTAATTCACGTTCTAAGCGTCAAAGTCCTGGTCGCTCAACTCTCTGTCAGACCACTTCACAATTCATCACTCCACAGGCCGCTCTAAATAGCAAAGGAAACTGGATGTTTGTGGTGAATGAGGCCAACACTGCGCGTCAAATGGTCAAAGCGGAATTATGCGCGTGAGTACTGAGTTTTTATAATTTTTACATAATCACAATAATTTTAAGAAATTAACAAAATTAAGCAAATTCTTGAGATAACGCAAAATGATATTATTAAAATGCAAAGAGCTTCATCTATTGTATAAGTAGCCTACAATCGCCATTTCGTACCGCACATCCGACAATATCAATTTGAAAACCAATCTTTGCAGTTGATAAAGGAGATTATATTTTGAAATTCTATATTTGAGACGGTCTGTGAGGTCCTTTGTTAACGCCTCAAAATGTTTCTAAAATCAACTATGAGTTAGGATCTTATTAGTAGCTGAATCATAATGGACCATAAAGTCTGAATAAATTGATCTACTATTTATATTTATAAAGGAAAGCCACGTAGAGACGTAGAAAGACTTCTGGCTTAAAAGTCTAAATCTGTGACTTCATATATGATAACTCTATATTGACTCACGCTTTAATCTGCATCATTTATATGTACATTATAATGTAATTTACACTATAGGATTAGCATTCTCCTTTGTAGGAGTAAGTATTATATACAATTGTTTTCTATTTGTTTATATGCTTACCTGCCACAAAATATTATTAATCTCAAATGTAGATCACTAGTGCAAATTCGGTTACATCCTAAATGGCTACGGTATTTGAACATAATTACAATCCCTTTCTTTTCTTATATATGAAGAGCAGAATAATACCAGGGCACTCAATCTGCAAACAATAGTGAACAAAGCTGGGAAATAGAAACGCTTGACTGATGAAAAGGCCAGAAACGACTAGAGGATTCACAAAAAAGTGTCTTCACTTTGAATTTCTCGGTTTCAGTAATGAGTTTAACAAGATCAAATAAAGGAAGACCTAAGACACTGTTTACGCTAAACATATCATAACCCAATAGTCTTAGTTTCCTTCTGGCAAAAGTTCAGCAATAATAGAAAATATTTAGACTTATCATCCGTCTCATGACTATATTGATATGTTGAATCTCTAATAACTATCACAGTTTAAATATGTTGTATATTAGTGCTGCCCCGTGAGGGTCTTTCTCTTCAGAAAAAAAGAGAAATTCTTCAGAAATTTTGCTGGTTTCCTTTAAGCTTTTTTCGTACCATCTTAATCTTCTCTGGTAAACGGCATTAGAAAAATCATTAAACCAACGAGGCACTTCTGCCGAGCTGACATCGAAAATTTGTTTTGTTAACATCTTAGCAGAGTACTTAGTAACCATACAATCCACCATTATGATCACTTGACATTTCAATATCTCGGAACCCATACAAATAGTCTATTGTATTTTGCAACAGTGTTTAACATAATCTTACATTTATTTATTGTCTCTGAAGAGTTGACGGGGTTAACAAGAGCTTTAAGTGCAGCCTGACTGTCACAGCAAATGTAAATGTATTTCCCATGCCTTTTTTTTATTAATTCAGTTGCTCACATTAAGTATGACAAACACTTCTGCCAAGACAACGGTCTTCACATTGCCGTTGGAAAACGAATTGGTATCGGTAGCCATAGACCCATTGCTATTGAAAGTTTTGAAATAAGTTTGAAATAAGTCTAAAATATATTAGTCAATCCTTGAGCAAAAATTCTTGGTTTCATCGAAGTACTAAGTAGACCCTATGTTATTCGAGATTTCAAAACATAAAAGTCTTGGCAAGTCTATTTAACAATATCTCTGGCTTTAACCATAGATCATCTTCTCGAAATATGGAATCATATTTTCGTCTAAAACAAGCAAAGATTACACGATCGTCAACTGGCATCAGATGCAAAATGCACTTATCTGCTAGTTGTTGGTATATTCATCTGTCATCTGTCACCTGTATTTGTCATACCATATCTCATATGTTTTGAGTAAAATTAGCAATTACTTAATAATTATTATTAGTAATTGGATTAAGTTAAGTTTTATGTGATAATAATCTTTTTATAATAAAAAATAACAAATTTTTCTCCTATTTGAATTACAAAAAAAACATTATTTCTTTAATTTATTAGCTATAATAAACTACAACTGCTTCGCTCAATAAAAGTATATATTCACCATAGGTTCGAGTATTTAATAAACTACTTCCTTCCGTTATAGTAAATGTATTGAGCTATATATCATAACTTGTGCGCAGTGTAAGGCTAAGACCGTAATCTTACGGTCTCTGACAATTATGTGGCTTGCCACAAAGTGCAATTTTCAAGCATTGATGAGATTAGCTAATACAACAACCTAAATTACTATTTTAAAGACCGTAATATATACGGTCTCATTTATGTGAAGTCTCATAATTTGAAACAAACATCGTAACATCCAAAAACTAGGTCTATTCGTTGCAAATGAAACTTATAAAGTAGTAGTCAAAAATTGCACTTAATAGGCTAAATGGACCTGAACAGTTGAAGCAAGTGCGTTGGAGGTTTCTGCTTCAATAATATTGAAATTAGTAAGAGTTAAAAACTGTAATGCAGTGAACATAATATCGAAAGTATTTAAGATAACAAAAAAAATTGTGATGATATTAAGATAGAAAATAATAATCCAAATATGGATCTCATTCTATCATTAACAGGACAGATTTTAACAAAAATTAAATTAATCATTAATAAGTTAATAATTTATTATTATTAATTATTTTTATAAGCCAATAAAATAAAAAGACTTGTATTTCGAATTAAATTTAAAAAAATTTATTTCATATAAGATACCAACCCATGGGGTTTTCGGATTGTATATTTAAAATTTTTTTTTTTAATGATCATGTCTCAGGCCTGTATATGGTTGAATCTTAAAGTTAACTTAAATTTTAATGTACGAATTATAGAACATTTCTCAATTAATTTAAATAATTCAATTCATTTTGCATAAAAATCAGAAATTTCAGAATGATTTCATGTTAGAAAGCATTTTTAAAAAGTTTTTTTATCGCATACCTAAAATCAAAAGCACGTGTATCATATATCCATTGTATGATATTTCGAAAAGTTTTTCACAAAACTATTTATTTCTAATATCTGTTATTGATGATTCAATCAATCACCTAACAAGGTTAGGAATCCAATCCAACTCAAACTGCAGGTATTGTAGAGAAGAGAGAGAAATCACATACTATGTGCTAGGGTAGTGTCGGGACAGATGCACATTGGGAGAAAACACATAGGAGCACATAGGGAATATAATGGCTGATTCCATGGTATTTAATGGTACATAGGAATTCAAGACTAGGAAAGAAAGGTTCTAAACGGTCTATCATTAAAGAAATTGGATTTGGAGAAACACTCTACTCCTATTAAGAGGTACAATAGATCTTTTAGATCGCAAAGTACTATCCCTTCTTCATAATAATAATAAACGTGCTTAATTGAAGCGTATTTGCGGTTTATACCTTCACTATTATTAAATTCAGGTATATGTATGTATCAATAACGTTCACATAAAAGTGAAGAGCTTAACTGCTGCTTTGAATATTTTAATAAAATAAAACCATGTGAACGAACTCTTGAAAATCCGAAATATTAATGGTGCGAATCTAAACTGATAAATGCACTATAAACGGATATATTTATCTACTTGGTAAATGAACTACTTGCTCTATACGAGTAGATGACATAAGTTTTTTTCCGGAATTGTGCTACCCATTATTAAAATCACAAACCATCTGGTATAACAAACAATAAGTTTAAAAAAAAAACATTTTGATACTTGAAAAGTGCTTACATTAAGCACTAATTTCAGATTTGCACAAACTTAAGTGCTAAATGAGGTTTAAGCAGCACTTCTCTTGTAAATTCATTTGACTATAATTTCTTGATTATATTCTAATTAAATATCATCAGAATTTTATCGATAAACATGCTTAAAATATGCGACCATAGTTTTTTTCTACAAGTTAGCAGCACTATTAACGATTAAGTAATCGTATATCGAAAATTTTTTAAACACGGTTTTTGTGAGTTCATTTTTTTTCTAAATATCTATTATATAAATTGTCTGTGATATTACAATATGAAATATAAGCGCGAACTATCATAAAATATGTTTACATCAGCTGTTTTTATATATTATACCTTTGAGTGTTGTGTGAGTGTTCTGTGAGTTTTCTGTGGTGTGCAAGAGTTTTTGGACAAAACATAACGAGTGTGATAAACCAAACACCTTACTCAACTGATATAGTTCCGTGCGGCAATTTTAACTTTCAGTAGCTGGTAATACCACTTTTAGGGAAGGTGTTTGGATTTGATTGAGTTGGGAAACGAATATTCACTTAAGATGTTTGAAGGATTGGATCAACCGTTATCATCATTGTATTAAACACAAAACAGTCTACTTGGGAGATGATTATATAAATTTTATTTAATTGAGGATTTGCTTGTATTTTATTGAATAATTTCAATTAAATACTAGATATAAAATACATTGAAGTAAATTATTGGAAAATCGATTTTTTCGATTTTTTACACTAAAAATAAAATATTTCTCTATTAAAAAAATATTTGTGTGACGCCAGCATGTCAAGTTATTTAAAGTTTAATATTATTATAATATAATATAAGTAGTGCAGGAAAGAGAAAGAACTACTAAAAAATTAAAGAATGAAGAGATCTACTCAGAATTGGTAAGTGGAAATTTTATTACTTTTCTTAGTCGTTCGTTTTGTCCCGTATCTTGTTTAAATGTTCTCTGTACTCTGTCTATGTTCTCTGTGTTTATTTGTTAACTTAATTTCATTTATTTATTATACTCAAGCTATTAACAATATGTTTGCAAACAGATTATTATTAGAATAATAATTATTTAGAATAATAGTTATTTAGAATAAAT
>NC_051846.1:42240917-42253246 GCF_002237135.1 Teleopsis dalmanni
TATATAAATAATTATGATAGCGTAATTTTTAACAAATTCTTCAACAGCAAGAATTTGTGTTTTGCTCTATTTTAATACTTTTAATTAAATTATATATTATAATTATATATATTTCTTTTCAAAAATATCTTCTTTAATTTTAATTTCAAGTAAAAGCAATAATGGACTGTTTTTTATTAAGTGGTGAATAAACGAATCAAAATACTTTTTTCACCATACTACGCCGTAACAATGTTCAAATGAATTTTTCATGGTGAAAAAAAGACAACGTGCTCATCTGTCAAGGGCGACGTCTGGTTTTGAAGAAGGCAGAATGGATATTAATATTCGGTACAAGAACCACAATTGATGATAAGTAATATAATTATAGCAAATTCAGTCACTTGAGTTAAACTAGATTAAAATTGTATAACGTACGATATTAGGTAGCAAAGTTACTAACCTTTTTGTCCGCGTTTTTATTAGAGAACACTTTTTGAACTGTTCAAGTCTGTGCTTACGGTCTTTCCAACTGTTCTCACATTTTCAAAAATTTAAAAAAAGACCGTTAACATTACGGTCTGTGGAGCTTCTAAATTAATTATAATTTAAAATCTTAGAAAAAAACTCTTGTTAGAATTATTAGAATTCCATTTAAAAATTATATAGGAAATGTGAAAGCAATTTTTTTTTGTAAATTTAAAAACTCGAAAATTTAATAAAAATTATTAAAAGTTTTTTATATGTTTATACATATTAAGACTAATACCGCAGTACATAAGTAATTTTATCGTAAGAACCATACAATAGCCATAACTATAAATACAAAATTAACATTATCTACTGATAATTCCTTTTATTTTTTTATTTTTTAGTTAAAATTAGAACAAAATGTTTATGATTTTGTGTAAGAAGAAATAACTTCGATGTCTAGAATATTATTTATTCAATGAAATGGTAAAGATAACAAAACTAAACTCATTGGATCTTTTTAGACTTGTCTGAGAGATGTTTTCAGAACGCTATCAAAAGAAGTTTCATAAACACCTAAGAACGAAAAATTCTTCTCCTCTGATAATTTTAAGTGCATCAAAATGGACAATAGTTGAGTAATGTAGTTAGACTCACTTTTCTCCCAACAAATTCTTTGGAAAAGTGATTAGAATATTTTTGACATGGTGCCGTGACAGAAACACTATATTTTACAAGTGGAAACGCTTTTGAACTCATCACCACTGATTTTTCCAAAAACATTTATGAGAATTCTTATACAAAAGTAAAAAAACTATATTTCGAAAAGAAATTTTTTTTATTGTCACAATAAATTATAAAAAATTTCATTAAGAATTAAATATTTCTTTAAGAATATATTACGAATAATTAAATATAAGAAAAAAAAGGGGTACATGATAAGTATATAGTCGAGAGCAATAGTCGAAATAGCTCCTATGTTCAGCCAAAATCTTCATTTTATTGACTAATATATAGGCTATGTAGATATTTATGGTCATTATTTTAATAATTATATTTATAATTTATGTTGAAGCTATTTGAGCCAGTGCACTTTAGCACTTTTACTCTTACTTAACTCGAGGTATTTTCAAAACCCCTCTGTACGCCTTGACTGTACTATTGGTTATCACTTATCAGACTAAGCAATAATTGACCTTAGATCTGCATACCTCTCTTATATTTATATATAATTTATTTATGAAATTTGTTTTTTTTAAAGTTCAATGTTCTTTAGCAAAAAAAGCCAGGGTTGTAATTTCTCGCTTTATTGTTCTTTACACTTCAATAAAAATTCTCTACGGCTAATAATTTCAAATGATAAATTGAAATTATTTCTAATAATAAAAAAAATTTTTAGTTAAAAATTAAAATTATCCAAAATTAAAAAAATGAACGTGCACATGCGCAAACGAGTGAGATTTGTGCTGCGATGCTATAATTTCCACTTTGAAAAGCGTGGAAAATTAATTTAGGAAAAGGCCGACAATAATAAATTAAGAGGCATTTCCGGGAAAACAGAGTGTCAAGCGAATGGATGTACTCGCGTAAGTACTGTGAAGAGAAGTACAAGACTCAATTCATGATTTTTAGATATTTCAAAAATAATTTTAAATAATTTTTATACGTCGAAAGCGATTATAGTGAAGTTTATGAAACAGCCTCATTGGATATGAAGTATATATGTGACTTGTATATCTGTTACATTATTTGAGTATAGAAAATATTGAAATAAAATCAACTCCAGCAACAAAAGTGTTCCTCGAATGGATAACATTTGCTTGAGCTGAGTAAGCAGCACGGCACAGCACAGCACAGACTTTGGCATGTCAAAATTACATTTGTGCCACATGTGCGTCAGAAGAAATCGCCTTCGATTGTTGTTGTTACAAAAATAGTTGATGGTCACGATCCCCAATGCTTAAAATGAAAATATTACAAACGCACAGATATTCAGATTCTATAGTCTTTAGCATTTCTTAAAAATAATGATCCGCCAAACAAAATGTCTACTTCGCAGGAGTTCCGAAAGAATGTGCAACATTTACAAGAAAATGTCGTAAGCGATGTAAGGCGTGTGTGCCTTACTCGCTGCCTGTGTATCTCACACCACACAGTGGAATTCGAATGCATATTTAAAATATCTGCCATCCCCCCAATACAGCACACAACACATCACAGTACATCGCCGTACATCACAGTACATCACCGTGCATCAGAGTACATCACACCGACTGCCGAGGACGATGTTGTTGTTGATGGCATCGCAGCAGCAAGCAATGCACAGAATGCTTGGTTGCATGCATTACATTGTCATGGTTTGGTTGGAGCGCAGTTGAGTGACGTTTGCTGCAATTAAAAGCGACACGTCTTCCAAACGGCAAATGGCACGCGTGCGCACACATGTTGCCAACAACTCAAAATAACAACACAAAAATAACATTTAAATTTTATTAAAAATATAGAAAATGCATTTCGTGTGATGAAAAAAATGGAGGGAAATAAATCCGTTGGAAGGAAGCAAATACACAAAAAAAAATAAAAAAAATAAAAAAAAAATGTGGGAACACATATGCAGTAGCGAGGTGCACACTCGTTACTCTTATATCGTATGAATGCTGGCTGCCACAAGGTGCTGTTAGCTGTTAGCTTTAGTATTCCGTTCCTTCCCAATATTGACATTCGGAAGCAATTATTTTAGTGCGTACCGCACAACAGCAGTCGCCCCCCAATGAAGTTTTGTTGCAGCGCAGCTATGTAGCTATTCTCTGCTATTTTCGAGCTATTTCTGTGACTCGTACTCTTGGGAGTTTGCTGTTTGCTGCCATGTTGCACTTCTCCTGATTGTTATTAGTACCATTTTTAATATTTTCCCGTTTCTCTACGAAGTTGCATTAAGGGATTTGGTTTGAAAAGTTTGTATTTAATTCGTGGCATTTGGAGTTTCGTTCCTTATTTATTATTTATTTTTAGAAAATTCAAGATAAATGAGTACGTACTTAATTTTTATTTGATTTTTGTACTAATTTCATGTTTTTATGAAAATTTCTGGTTTCATACCAAATACGTGGGAAGATTTTATCAGTTACATTAGGTACAGTTGTGTTATAAGTTTTTGAGTTTTATTTATCAAAAATAATGAAATCATTTCAATTGTATTTATAAGATTCATTTCCATTGAATTTAAATCTCTTGTAGGTTTAATGCTGAGGAAAGGATTTTATATCATTTTCAGAAATCAAATATTTACAGACAAATTCCATTACTAAAATAGGCAGATGAAGTGGGACTTGGCTTGAATTTCTAAATTTTCACTTTAAATATTAAGCTGTACAAGTTGCTATTATATAGAATAAATAAAAAGAATAAAATTAATAATAGTAATACATATACATAATATATAATAAATATATTAATAAAATAAAATAAATCAAAATAATATGAAATACCTAATAGAATAGAATAAATAGTATAAATTTGAACTGCAAGAATTATAAACCAAAACTCTAGAGTTTTGATCTCTAAAGGTAAAATAAAAACATATTATAATATCGGCTCTTATGCAAAACAGGACTATGGAAAGATATGAACACAAGTTTGCCTAATTGCTACACTAGTAGATCATCTTCTCTGCCATTCGAAAAAAAAGATACTCAAACATCTTTTATATCAAAATCCAGATTTACCAAGATCTAGAGTAAACCCTATAGCAGCATTATTCTCTACCTCAATCGGTTTAGCAATGAGTTTTGTTATTATATCAATATCCTTCTCCAATGGCATACTTAAACACACTGTATTATAATATGCCTGAAAAAAGATTACTTCATGACAAAGCAATAGGTAAAAGAAAAAAAAAACTTAATAGAAGTGTTCGAACAGTAATAAAAAAACAATAAAAAAATTTTAAATAAACTAATCTAATTTTTGTTGTTGCTTCTTCATTACTGTTCGAAGCCTTCTAGTTTCTCTTCGTTACAAGATGCATCACACTCGACAGAAAAAAAATCATTCGACAACATTCTTTTAATATCATTCTTTTAATAGTTGCGATGAAAATTATGGCGTTACTTTATTCTTGCAGAGGGCACTATAACATATTTCTAGTTGTAGTACTTTATGTACCCCAGTTTTATCGTGACAAAGTCGGGCCACATACATTTTTGACGATTCGAAAAAAATTGACGAGATTTGATTGGAAAGTTTTGATGCATCCACTGAATAGTCTGGACAGTGTATAATTTGACTTGTGTCCTAGGACTTGTGATGTACTCTGCTTAATTCAATGGTAAAAAATTGTATAACCGAAAATTCGGTGAAAAACATTTGATCAAGTTTTTCGTCGATAAATTACGGAAATTCTTAACTGAATAAATTAAAATGGTACTTGAAGAATGTCAAGAGGTCATACATAAATAATAAATAATAGTGTATATATATTTAATTAAAATTGATTTTTAATAATGAAAACATTTGTTCAATATATGTACTAAAACTTTGTGATTACTTTTTATATAATCTAATACATGTTATAGGTATTAATATAATTAATTGAGATATAGGTATTACTATTTTATTAATAGATGTTCTAAATTCAGTATTACAAAAATATTTTTAAAAATAAGAGTTGTTTTTCTACTGTTAATAAACTATGCCAGTTTTACTACATATATCCGCCACTTCTGAAGGGGTCCTTTTATGGTTAAGTATCATGGTTACTGTTTTATTAAGTAAATAAATAAACTACTTATTTAGTAGTATTATTTATTATTTATTAGTATTGTAGTAATACTACTAATACTAATAGTTTATTTATTTATTTATTTAATCAAAAATTTTTGTTGTTGCAATTCACTATTGTTCGAAGCTCTCAATTTAATACGATAGTTTCTATTAAGTAAAATAGTCGCCGCCGTCATAATGGAAGTTAAAATGCAACTTAATTTGTATTTGTAAGTAAATAAACTACTTTTCTTAACTATTACTACTATTTAAATAAGTAGTTTACTTACGTACAAATGCTAATTAAGTTGCAGTGACTATTTTACTTAATAAAAACTATTGTATTTAATAGAAGCTTCGAATAATAGTGAACTAAAACAACAAAAATTTTTTATTAAATAAATAAACTACTATTTTAAATAGTAGTAATACTTAAATAAGCAGTTTATTTATTTATTTAATAAAACAGTAAACCTCAATATATCCATTTGAGAAATTTAAGATAATTCCTATCACTTAAATATTTATTTCACTTTCAATTAAATTTATTCCCCTACCTCCGTCTCCTATAATATAGATCAATTCAATGCAGAAATGTTAATGTGTTGTAAGTGTGGCAGAATCAAATTCAAAATCAAGTTCAAAGTCAAAACATTGGCATTAGGCGTCATAATAACGCCCACTCAACAGATAACAGAGAACCTATTTTTAAAAAGCACACACTCCCACACACACACACACACAAAGGCAAATGCAGAAAACTACCAACAACAACAACAAATAGTCAAAGCATGTGTGCAAAACTTACATTGACTGACAAAAGCTACCAACAAATACAGAACAAATAAACAATCATACACCCACACACAGACTTACACCTAAACTTTTACATTAAAATTAGAAAACAAAGCGAACAGTACAGCAACAACAACAGCTACAGCTACAGCAATGGGAACAGCAAAAGCAATAGCAACAGCCGCAACGTCACACATAAAAGGACATTGACATTGTCCTAGTGAAAGTCGAGTAGAAAAATAACCAAATTGTAAAATGTACTAAAAATAGACACACACTGTAAAGTACAAAATGAAAATAAGTGACATATTCTAAACAAACACAAATACAAGAATAAAAACAAATACACGAAAACCAAAAATGGCGGCAAAAAGTATTAAAAGCAAAAGCGGCAACAAAATGGCAACGAAATACACCAAAAACAATCAAGCAAAATTGTAGGAAAATCAGAAAATTTCTCACATTGCAAGGCAAAGGCAACGGCAACGGCAAAGGCAATGGCAAAGGAACGAACGAAAGTATGAACAATTCGACTAGCGACCAAAAGCAAAAGCAGAAGCAGCACTAGAAGTGTTCAAGAATAATAACAACAACAATAACAACAAAATTATGTCAAAGACATTATAAAATGGCGGCAATTTATTTGTAGGTTCTACTGTTTACATTCTAAGCGCAGAACAACAACAAAACGTCATTTTGTGTAAGCAAAGCGTCAAACTAAAAATGGAAGAATTGTTATTGTTGTTGTTTCTCTTGTCGTCGTTGTTGTTGTTGTTGTGTTCAATGGAAGAAAATAGTAGAAAGTCGACGACCTAAATAAAGCCTAAATGTTTAGCGATGAATGCGATGGGTGGCTGTGTGTGGGTTTATGGTGTTCTAATGATGTTTAGGGAAAATTTTAAGTGTAATGTAAAATAGAAGCAATAGGCGACTGTGAGTGATTGGCTTTTCACAGCTACAGGAAAAATCCATGAGAAATTAATTTTTTAATAACTTGTGGAATATTGAATTTTTAAGTGAGTTTTATATAAATCACTACATGCGTACACGAGTCTTCAAAGGAAAAAAAAAACAAACAGGAAAAATAATACAATATTTACTCAGTATTTTTAATATGGAAGTATCTTTTATAAAAGTTTTTAAAAAATAATTTAAAAAAAAAAGTATTTTAAAGGGAACTATTTAGTTTTAATGGAGAGAATTTATTATTAGACCTCCCATTTTCAACAGTGAAATTTTTTCTTGAGATAAATAATGCTTAGACCATTAATATTATTTTATAAAAAAAAACTTAATAATTATTTTTATAAAGAAATAAACTATGTTATAATTATAATTAATAATTATATAATAATTATACGGCTTTATGCTCCTCCTAGGAATTAAAGGATTATATATATATAATAATTATAATATAATTATAACAATAATTATAAAATAATTATAACAATAATTATAAAATAATTATAACAATAATTATAATAATAATTATAATATTATTATTATAATAATTGTAATAATAATTATAATAATAATAATAATTTAGAGGAATTTCGAATAGTAAAGAAGAAATAAAGGACAAACAGAAAAATTTATTTTTAATTTTTATTGAAATTTTGGCTGACCATACAACGCTGTTTCGAGTATTGCCAAGTACTCTTCATTAGTGGTCTTTGGAAATAATCTTTGTAAAAAGCACCAGAATGGTCGCTTTACATATAGTAAGTAAAATAATATGCATTACAAAATGTCTCTACAAAAAGAATAGCTTTGAAAGAAATAAAGAATAGGCGAACTCAAAAGTTGACTTTCAATTCGTTGAACTTGTGTTTCCAAATAAAGCTGTAGTTTATAAGCTCGTTCTAATTTAAAGCACGGCAAGTGCTTTGGTTGGTGTCACTAATTAAATAAAAAATAAGTGACACAAAACCTGGAATTTGAGCATTGAAAGTTTGTGCAGCCTTGGCTATTTGTGGATAAACACGATTAGTCATCGCGCTTCTAATTTGACAGGCACGAGTTCTAAGCCTGGCATTTGCAGTCCAAACAAATTATATACGGACTATAAACTAATTAAATAAAATTCCATTATTTCCAAAGACCACTGATGAAGAGTACTTGGCAATACTCGAAACAGCGTTGTATGGTCAGCCAAAATTTCAATAAAAATTAAAAATAAATTTTTCTGTTTGTCCTTTATTTCTTCTTTGCTATTCGAAATTCCTCTAAATTTTAATAAAGCTTCTTTGTCACCATACAAAGAAAGCGAAGCTTTACAGCAACACTAATACTTTATTCAATAATAATAATTATAATATAATTGTAATAATAATTAAAAAAAAATTATAATAATAATCATCATGCAATTTTTTCGATCACAATCATTTTTGTAAAAAAATAATTATAATTGTGGTTGCCCAGAATATTCTGGAGATATACATTACTATTATGAGTTGTGATATAATTCATTATATACACTATTGTTATAAAATGCTAGTAAAATATTATTATAAACTATTATAATTAAAAGCAAATGGTTAATAAAATACATCTGTATTAAAATTAAGAAACACACCATATAATTATTGTTTTTATAAAAAAAATAAATCTTCTGACTATATCAGTAGCCTGAAGTTGACTAAAGATTATAATTGAAATATTTTTGAAGATAATAGATAATTTTTAAAAATAATTTAAAGTTAGTTATTTGAATAAGTGATCAATTAGTCTGTTTCAAAACTAAAAATAATAAATAAAAAAATATGAAATAAAAATTAAGAATTAAACACTTTGATGTAAAAGGTTTGAAATAAATGTGATAGTAATTATTAAAGCCCAATTATTATTTTAATTATTATTATAATTATTATTTTAATTATTAAAACTTAATGAGTATAAGATCTATAGTCATAAAACCAAAGCTGGTAGTATTTTAAGTTTTTAAAGAGCAATGGTCAATTAAATAGAGTTTTATATAACATAGGTAAGAAGAATACTTTTTAGGCGTTCAATAAATATTTGCAATACATCCCTTATCATGGATTCTTGGCAACGAAATATCATCTGAAAATTCATTCTATTAAAAATAAAATTATTAAAGTCCATTATTTTTTCCATTTATAAAGTACTCTCTATTATACATAGAGACATTTGTCGATGAATATTAAAATTCTAAGTTATAATTATAATACTTAAAAACCTAGATCAATGAACATTAAAATTATTAGTTATATTTTAAAAAACCTAATTACTAGTTAAAATTATAAGACATATAGACATAATTATATAGACCACGGCTGCCTAAAGCTCGGTCCACAGGCCTTATGCGGCCCGCGGCTAATATTTGTAATGCCCGCGACAAGTTTCTAATCTACCACAATTAGGCAATTACAATTAAAACAAAAACAATTATTGTATTAAATAATTTATTATACTTCATGTTAATTTACTTAATTGACAAAAACTTTAGTATATAATGCTGATAGTGATAGAATTGCAAAATATAAATTAATAAAGAATTAATAAAACTAAATCTATCATTATTCTATTATTATTTTTATTTTTCTCCGGAAAAATCATGAACTTATGTATTTATTTCTGCGGCTCTCCAACCTATTCAGTCTGAACAGCCCTGATATAGACCATTTTTTTTTTTAAACATTATTTATTGGATATGAATTGTAGAATCGTAATTATTTGTTAATTTATTACTCTTGCTGAATGAATCTCAGCAAGTAACTGCTCGTATTCGTAACCTTGGATCCCGTTCACCGATTCCGAAAGTGACACAGGCTGGTAGATTAATGCGTTTTCCAGCAAAGTTAGCGGAATTTCGGGAATAAGACTTTGCGGTATCGACTCAGATATTGTGTCGCGTTGTTGCTGGTACTCCACCGCTAGGAAGGCGATGCAAGTAGGCAATGTATTTATGGAAATTGAAATGTAAAATTGAATTTTAGAAATGTTCAGTTTTTTAATTCTGTGAAAGATAACGTTCGGAATTTGTTCCAAGTAAAACTAAATAAAGTTTGTATTGGATAGTTAAAGATTCGTGTTTTTATCTGTTAATAAAATTTGGAGTCCTTTGTTAAAGTACTTAATAGATATTAAGTAATACGTGTGCGGGTTTACTGAACCAGTGTTCAGTTCCCATAATATAGACCATGAAATATGAATATTAAAATTATTAGTTATAATTATAATCTATGCGATTAAATTAATGAAAATTAATATGATATACGACAATGAAACTTTATGGTAATGGCTATTTTGCATTGTTGACTGCAATTTAATTAAGTTTAAGATATAATTTATTTAAATAATTTTTGTTTTTTATAATATTCTCCAGCAAGGATAACATCTTACGAGAGTACCCTTTAGCTTGTCGTTTTATGTGTTCAGTGCTCCTTTAATTAATGACATTAACAAAAGCAGCTGTCACTGAACCGGCCAATTTATCAAACCGAAAGCAACAGGTTTCGGTATTTTAGAATGTTGCCTACTCTATTTAAGCCCATGAATTACTAAACCCAAAGATTGCGTGTCTACTTTGACGTTCACTCAGCGAATTTATTAAACCCAAAGAGAAAAAATATTGCAAAGTAAACAAAACAAAACCGCAAAAAACGCATATGAAAATTAAATTCGTTTTTACGTCAATACTAACGACCCAAACAAACACGGAGCCTTAATCTTAGCCTCCATCCCTAATAGCCCCATAATATTAAGTGAACGCTAACAAGTAACCTGACCTATGCCAAGCAGAAATTTGGTAGCACCTAAAGAATAAACAAGAATTCCGTGTTAGCATTACGCAAATACACACACGCAAATGGCACCTCCGTCGCCGCCGCACTTGTAATCATCGCCAGCGTCATTATCATCATCATCATCAACATTAACATCATCAAACAGTTACGCATGCAAAGTCTATAAAATGATGTCGAGCCGCTTTTATGACACATTATGGGGCAAATAAACACAAACCGAATGCAATAACAACAAAACAACACAACAACAAAACACACATATAAAAAGCACTAAAACCAAGCCAGAACCAAAAACAAAAACAATACCAAAAACATAACAAAAAAGCTGTTGATGTATAAGCTCTCCCCCAAAAATATCAACAATAACAAAAAAAAGCAAAAGAAGTAAAAAAAGTACACAAAGCCAAAAAAGAAATTTACTTGCTGGTTAGCTTATGTGTAAGTATGGAAAAGGGAACCCTTGCCATTGTGTTGCTTTGTTTTGTGGTACATTGCCGTTTTGTTGTTATTGTTGTTATTGTTGCTGTTGTTGTTGTGGCTGATGGTAGGTCTCCCCTAATTTAGGTGAGGTTTCTCTGGTTTGTTATTATTATTTCGTTAACATTATCATATATATCGATCCCTTGTGCTTTGCGCCTTGTGCCTTTTGCCGTCTGACTGAGTGCCTGACTGACTGTCATTATTTTGGTTTGTTTACATTTTGTTTGGGTTCAACAGCAGTATGTATGTGTGCTTGGCAACTCTAGGTTAGGTTTTTGTCTGCATGTAGGATTATTTGCAAATAGGTCATTCACTTTTATGCGGCATCCATCAGTCACGTCATTCCTTAACCAATATAGGACAATATTTTTATGTGGCACCAAGTATATGAAAATATTTTTATGGCACACAATTTTGTTTGGTTTTGTTTTCTTCCCTTTTCCTCTTTTTAAGAAATTGAGCACAGGTGCATTTAAATAGGTGAAAATAAGGTGCATTTCTATTTTTGTATTTGCTATAGAAGTTGGTTTAGTAGGGATTTTTAATAGATTTATTAAATTTTTATCTTATAAACTGCTACTTAAAAAAAATCATAGAATTATTATTTATTTATTATTGTTAGAGGATGTGCCAATGCGACCGTCGGGTCTATTGTGCCCCCTTCTGGGTTTAGAGTAGTTCTCTAAGCCCTGTTGCGTTAATAATAAGTACTACAGAACCAACTTTATAGAGTTTTATTGCCTTTTCGGCAAGAATATACCGAAGAGAAAAGTAGTATAGAATCTACTCTACAGAGTTTTATTGCCTCTTCCGTAAGAATATACATTTCCAGGAGCCTATTCTGTATGTTCATAAAAGCAGAGCATTCTAACAGCACATGTTTGGCCGACTCCTCATTCTCTTTGCAGAATTTACAGTTTGCATTGGTAAGTATGCCTAGTCTTGTAACTTGTTGTTTTTTCGAATTATATATCTTCAAAATTATAAATCTCGTATTTACTCTTATGCTTTGTTTAATTATGCTTAATGCTATGTACTTAAACCCTCAAATATACAGCAATAAATGTCATATTC
>NC_051846.1:42253346-42270199 GCF_002237135.1 Teleopsis dalmanni
ATGTCCTGCGTAACTAAAGATGCAACTGCATTACTCATTCAGCGAAATAAAAGTAAAAGGATATTCTTTTGACTGTGACTGAAATAAATGATTTTTCTTTTTCTCGAAAATTTATTGTTGAAAAGCAATGCAGATTAAGTAGAATTCCTTTTTTTTTTACATTTAGGAATTAGAATTAGATTTTTTAAAGGTACCTAAATTTTGCTAATAATAACCATAGCTAATAATGGACGACATCAAAAGTGGATTAATTTTGTACATAATATAGATACGCTAGATAGATAGATATATCACTTATCCTTCTAACCTGTACTCAACTCTTCATCATGGCTTAGATATATTTACTATGTAATTGTTAAGCCTTTTAGTCATCTACTTCACTTCTTTCCCTGTATTTTGGAATGGGATTTGCAGCCTCGGACTTACACGGTCCCCTGCTCAAAATCTATTCTATGTGTATTCCTGAGAGGTGATTATAGTGGATTTAAGTCTCACAAGGTGGCTTTTGTTGTTTTCCACCTACCGTAGTATTAGATCATATTGAGTAGTGCACAATAACCAGTGGCGCTGCTTTAAAGTAATACTTCTAATTATTTTATATTTCATTCTCTATCATTCCAATTTTTTTTTTAGTTTTCTCATATGGGTCTTATTAGTAGTAAGTAAACAAAGTTTTCCCGGTACAGAAAGTCAAACTAATCTCTTCTAAAACCACAGTTAGTGCTAAAATCAACGCTGGACATAAAGGAATATGTGATATATATTACCAATTAAATTGAGGAACTTGGATGGATAGGTTAATTAGGAGCAAGCTCTGTATTAGGGGATACTGTAGCTATGATTAACTGAATTACAGGGAGAAAATAGGGATCTAATGCTGCGGTATGGCGTACTGCAGTCTTTAAAAAAAGAAAATATATTATATACTATGTTGAAAAAAGTGTTTTTCTAAAGCACTACAATGCTATTTGGTTGTCTGATTTTAGAACGATTATTCCTTACATAATATAAAAGATAGATTGCTTTTAACAAGAAAACGAACTTCTAGGTGTTGAGTTTAATATAAGCATATTTAATTTATTTAAAGGTACAAATCACCCGATAAATCCTGAAGTTTTGTAGCTTTAATTATTTAAATGTGAATACATCACTTAGTCAAAAAGAAAGTTTGGAATTTTAAAAATTTCTTTATACTTTAATTCATTATTGTACAAACATTTTTGGCTTAAGAAATTAACTTCTATAATACACCATTTTCTTTTAATTGTCATTTGAAACAAGTTTTCATGTTTTCAGTTCTATGAAAATTTACATATACACTTATTATCACTCACTTGCTTACATACTGTTATCCTCTTCTCCTCGTGAAGCATAGGGGCTCTACCACTGATCTAAACCTAAATCTATTGTGTGTTTCGCGACATATATCATTCTAGTTATAATTTTCATTATTGAATTCTCTGTCTATAGTTCTGCGCCAAATTTGTGCTGGTGCCAGGCCTTCCTAGAGCCTTATTATCAGTGCATATTCCAAAAACGGTTACCTAAATAGGTTGAGTGCTTATACGCGTAGTTGTTTTTAGCCCTTTTTTTAACAAATAATAACAGACCCCATGAAACTAAGAACGAAGTACATGTTTGAACCAATTTTAGGTTTAGAAAACGTAAAATGCCTAAGAACTCCATAATTTGGAAAGATTATTCAATGACTGATTTAAGATCTGCGTACCGCCCGTGCACTTAGTGATTACTCTGAGTTTATATAGTGCTAAGTAGGGTAGCCTGTCGGTTTTACATATAGCTTCAGGGCTCTGTCCCTTATGTGTTCTTTGACAGGATCTATTCTAAGCTCTCTTAGCATGTCATTCGTGCGGATGAATCATGGCACTTTGTCTTCGGAGTACCTGACTTTGAGCAACTTGTAGCTTCTGGATAGTAGAGTCGACAGCTTTGCTATACGCGAGACACCCACAAAGTAGTGCTAATCTAATTATCTGGCTGTATGTATATAAACTGTATTATCTATATAACATAAGAGCACAATTTTCCACTAATGAACTATTGTGTACATTTATTGATTGGATTTTCTGAACTAATTCTACTCTATTTTAAATTGCAATTCCTACTGAAGGACGGCTTTTTCCGTTAAATGTTATTAGCCTTTTCTGAGTAGAATTTCGCTCAGCCACTAGTGTCTACTTGAAGACATAATTGTGATACTGACAGTAAGTAAAATTGAAAGGTAATTAAAATGTTAAGATCTCTTCATCATTGTTTTATATGTCTGTAGCTCGTATTATCTCTGTAAAAACAGAATTTTCTTCAAATTTTTTCAAACACAACACAGCAGGCTAGAACTCAACAAAAATGCACACAGTTTAATCTACAGCTGTTTGCTCGGAAAAGAATTCAATTTTAGACCAAATACGAAACGATTAATCTTCTTAAACTTCCATTCTTTGGATATTGGATAGTGCATTGTACGATGGAACAAAATGTATTTGTGTCACGCTGACTGCAATTGTCAACGTAGCCTGATATTCTTGATGGTTCCACAAGTACAAAAGGATTCCCATTTGCGATATTTGAAAAGTGTAGCATATCAATGCATTTGTTGGTTTGTGTGTGTGTGTTTTTTTTGAAGTCAACGTGTTTGTCAACTTGTGTGAAGGACTTGATTAAATCCTTTGTGAAAAAGCTATTCTCCATAAAAGGTTGATGCTGTAACGCGTTACAACAGTTCTGGTTGGCATTGTTAAAAGCACTAAAAACGTTTTGAAAAATTGCTTTTAAACAGCGTATCTTTGTCCTTCGTCATCGTCAACATCGTTGTTTTTGTTGTTGCTGTTGCTGTTTCGTATTGTTGGTTTTATTTTTGTGATTATTGTTGTTGTTGGTTGTTGTTGTTATTTGGCCTTTACTCTTATGTTGTTTTTCCTTTGTGGTGCACAATTGTTAGTTAGTTTGCTAATGGCGCAATGCAAAATTGAAACGTTAACCATTGCACACTGGCGCTTCGCTACATTGGTACGCTCCAAGCATGACAATCCAACTGCACTATAAAACGGTTCATGTCCTTGCAAAAAGCACTGATAATACAAACTGTATAATGTGTAAATGTGTACGTGCTGTTGTGATAGATATCGTGCTACAAGTAAAATCGTGCGGCAATAATGCATATCCACGCTACGAGGTATTCAAGCATATTTAAAATAAATTTATTTTTTAATTTTTTATAAATTTTTTTTTTGTTTTTTACTTAAGTTCAGCAAGCAAAACCGCACATATCCTGTGTTTTATATTTGTTGCTATTGGGAAATGTATGAATCCTTAATCCTTTATTTTGATAAACACTATAGTAAGTAGCTAAAGTATATGACTTCATAGCTAATTTTATTTTTTGTTTTTTTTTTTTTATTTGGTGAATTTTGCCAATAAATCCTCATCAATGCGGCCTGCCTGAACGTAAAAACGCAATGCAGTATATAAAAATAAATAATTAATGCGTCTGCACGCATTTTACATTAGGCATGACCACACAAAAACAGTAAATTCAATTTCCAAAGTTGTTTAATCTGCAGCAAATGCCAAATGCAACGCATCCTAGTGAACTCTCCGACACACACATTCACAGTTACGCTGGCAAATGTTATCCTAAATCACTTCTACACATGCCATTTGACTGACTACAAAGGAAGCAAATCAATAGAAATGCACAAACTGAAAAAAAAAATTAAATAAAATTATTTACAACGGCAGGGTACTGTGTTCATCTGTACGCTGCTGTGCTGTTGTGAAAAATGCAACAACACATATATAAGGAAGGACTCGTACGCATATCCTTTTTGTATTTTTTTTTTTTGTTTTTTTGAAAACGGCATTCTTGCACGCAGTCAACCGCGTACGCCATATTGTATGCGTTCGTCTTTATGCTTTGTGCTTTTTACTTTAGTTCTTTTATTATTTTTATTATTATTATTTTCTTTTTTTTCTAATCATGATATATAGAATTTATCAGTTTGTCTTTATACGTTGGTTTGGTTTGTTCTACCGCCATCAGTCTGCAGCCTAACCGTCTGTCCGTCTATGATGTTGTCTCTCTTCTATACGAAATGTTCTTCTTGTTGTAGTTGTAATGTATCTGTACGTCACTAAAATATGCGTGCTTCTTCACATTTTTATACCCTCATAGATACTTCTACAACATTTTTTCCCGTGTATTTATGTATTTATGCGTTTGTCGTTGTTGTCAGTTCGCAGTTCGCAGTTCTCAATTCGCAGTTCTCAGTTGTCTGCATTAATGTTATCTGTAAGTTACGCACTTTTGTATGAAAATAAAATTACAAAATAAAAATTGAAAAAAAATTTGCAACATAACTCAGAGGGTTGAAAATAAATTGCTTTTAATTTGATTTCAACTCAATTAAATTCACGAAATGGAATTTCAAATTAAATTCATTTATTTTTTTTTTTTGTTTGGGTTTTTTCATTTTTAAAGCCTTCTATCTATACACATATATAGAGGAATATTTTTTTATTCGTATATATGTCTATAGATGTGGTAATGCTTAACGACCACCGCCTCCACTCACAAGCAGAAGAATTATTGACCGTAAAAAAAGGTTGATTTTCTGTTTATAATTTAATGAAGTTTTAATAAGTTTACTTCCTGAAATAGATTCAAAATCATGTTTGTGATATCCTGGCAAATTGGTAATAAACAACAAATTGTTGACAGTAGAGTAATTCCATTATTAGTTATGACAGTCTTTAAAGTCCTTATGAGCTTAGTTGTCTAGTGCCGAGTACCTTTTAGGTGATATATCTATAATAACTAGGGCAAGGTATAAGGAGTAATAAACAGCTCTACCTGTTTTGGTAGAAACTCAGTAGAGATGCTGGTATGATGTTGAAGACCTAAAAATTAAAAATCTTCAATTGTCTTAACTAAAAATCAATTGGAGACCTAAAAAAAACATCAAGGTCTCCAAAAAAAACATCAAGAATTGGAATTCACAGACAGATGAAATTGAAATTACAAATGCCTAATTCTAATTTTTATTATATATATATTTATATATTTTATATACAGGTTTGGTTATAGAAGATAGATCTACTTAAACAATATTAACAAAAAAAACCGTTTTATGCAAAATGGCAAAATATCTATGTTTTTGCTGTTAAAAATAATTTAACTCGATTTAAGAAGATTTGGTTTATTACTTTATGACGACTATATCGCGCAACCAGTCTAATCTCGGTTAAAGTAATACCGAGAGATTACGTAAATCAACCGTTACCCGTCTTTTGAAATTTTCGATCGTATTTGCAATCATATTTGCCTATATTTCGTCTTCTGCGAACACAAAAAATCAAAAGTACTCGAGTGTGTACTACTCCATAACAAAAATTTTTGTAGATTGATGTTTCGAACATATGCCATCTTTCCCACCTACGTAATCGAAGTTACAGTGTAACTAAATGTGTCCACCTAATAAAGCAATCTTGTACTATAACGTAAAACATTCATTACTTCTTATAAAATTGATCTCTGTATCTGGAATTAAACGAAATTACCCTCCCACAAGAGGTTTCCTCCCACAACGAAATTAACCTCCCACAAGAGGTTTCCGTTCAGCGGTGGTGTCATTAGAAGAAATATCACTGAATGTTCCATATCTAGGAGCCACCTAATTTCATCTGCATTTTACTATAGCGTACCATTTGTTGAATTGAATTTAAATTTAAAAAATTTCATTTGAAATCAGTGTTTACTTCATCGATGCTTCAAGTTAACTTATTATCCTAATCCCTATTATATCCTAAAGAAAATCTAGTTTTCACATTATAATAATATACTCATACATAGTCAGTTAGTTTTAGATTCTACCATCACACATAAGTTATTACAAAATCAGCATTCATTAGACTTATGTATCTTTACCTATTAATAGCTAATGAATGGAATCTTAAGTCTAATAAAAAAGTAATTTCTTAACTAGAATTAACATTTTTCCCATGGTTTTCGTCTTGGAAGTAGTACATATATGTTGGCATATAATTTATGTCATCCCTGTTTTTCATTAAATAAATTATTTTTTTTTAATTTTTCAAACAAATAAAAGGTTTTATATAAATTGGTGTTTTACAGTCTCAGTCTCTGCTAAACGTAAAACATATTGTTTTTTGTGAAAAAATTTGCATAAAATCACATGCACTTTAATATTTTTATTATTCATCCCTGGTTGATTTCAATTAACGTTATTTTATCTTCATATATATCTGTTGTATTTTCATTGCGCTACTCTAAAAAATTTTTTCAGTTAAAATATACATGAAATATCATGCACATTCATGTATTTACATATTTATATTATTATATACATTTTTTTTCAGAATTTAAAAATATTGAAAAGTACTTCCATGCACGTACATTTGTATTATATCATCCCTGTTTGACTTGAAATACGATTTTATTCGCCTGCATATTAACTAAATTATTTAAACTAGTAAGATAGATTCTTAGCAATAATACTTGTACTTATTTAAATATATAGTTCGAGAAGCGGAATAGGCACATTATTGCTGGTGACTGTGATTGCAGTAGACTAGTTAGTTAACTCTCCCAAACTAATCAATTACCCCAAATCATAATTAACTAATCAAATTGCCCAATTAGATCAAAAAAAAAACAATCAATATGTTAAATATAATACGATAAAATAAAATAAAATAAAATAAAATAAAATAAAATAAAATAAAATAAAATAAAATAAAATAAAATAAAATAAAATAAAATAAAATAGAGTAAAATAGAATAAATAAAATTGCATTAAATCATATAAAATGAAATAAAAATATGAACTAATTTAATAAAATAAAAAAAAAAAAATAAATAAAATAAAATAAAAAAATAAAAAATAAATAAAATAAAATAAAAAAATAAAATAAAATAAAAAATAAATAAAATTATAAAATAAAAAATAAAATTAAATAAAATAAAAAAAATATAAATAAATAAAATAAAAAAAATAAAATAAAAAATAAAAAAAATAAATAAAATAAAAAAAAATAATATAATTAAAAAAAAATAAATAAAATAAAAAAAAATAAATAAAATAAATAAAATTAAATAAAATAAAGAAATAATATTAAAATAAAAAAAAAAATAAAATAAAATAAAATAAAATAAGATAAAATAAAATTAAATGAAATAAAATAAAAAATAAATAAAACAAAAGAAAATAATATAATATAAAATAAAATAGAGTACAATAAAATAAAAGAAAATAAGATTAAATAAAACAAAAAAACATAAATAAATATATATACATATTTATATATATATGTATAAAAATATTAAAAATTCATCTAAGACTAACGCTTAAGAAAAATGTTGTCTTAGTTCGGCGGCTGTTGAAAGAATTATAACATAGATCCATACATATATCCAATGCGTTGGATATATGATTAAATATATATGCATAATAATATAATTTTCGTATCAATTTTAATATAAAAACATCATTTCTGTCCCCAATACTGACCAGTACAAAATCTGAAACAATAAACCTTGAAAATAACTTAACTTGCTGACATAAATTTTACTACAGGGAAGGGATTGTAAGGCTTTGGGAAACCCTTTTATTAAGATACACGCAGTTTGAACTTGACCTTGATATTTTCAAGAGCTTTTAACACGTATCAAAATTTTACGTGTAATAGAATTTTACGGAAATGAATGTAATAAAAGGGACGAAGGGCTGCAAGCAAGAGTACTCCTACTCTATGACATTGAAAAACCTTACAAAAAGAAATCCAAGTGATTGGGGTTAGAACACCCCAAATAAGCTAAAATAATATGGTATATTATACAAATATACCCCAAATTATGAACTCACCCCTGTAATATTTCAAGCACAAAGTAATAAATGACGAATGAAAATGCTGAAATAGGGTGAGTTTGAAAATCATTTAGCAGCCACATTTGGGAAAGGAAGCACCATAACGAAATGTGATTAAGTGGCAGTAATCCACAGAAAGGATGTACATGTTCCTGCAAACAAACAAAATTTGAAACCGCTTAGACGATAGCGAAAATTGTTACATTGCCTGGTTGGTAAAAAGTTCCCTGTGTCATTAGCAGTGTTGTCCCAGGAAAAAGCCTAACGAATTCAACACCTCGTCGTAAAACAATTCGGGTTGTGAATTTGACTGCAATGTCACGCATACGAAATTCGCAATAATTTTCAACTTTCAAGGACAATTGGTAGGAGTAATAAACGAAAATACTCGGTAATAAAACAATTGTTCTGGAGCTCAACTTTATATAGTCTAACGTACGGGTAACACCGGGAGAAAATTGCTAAGAAGTAATCAGTCCTCTAACAGAGATGAGGGAGTGCATGGCAATACTTTCACATGTAAACATAAAACCGCAAATTAGCGCTTTCGGGCACACAATAAGCTTACTAAATGGTGGCAACAGTCTAGCATGAAATATATGTAAAGACATACACATAATGGGGGAGCACCCCGTAAGTATTTTAGGGAATTCAGCATTAACCTTGAAAATTCATATTCAAGGTTTACACATCAAGGGTAAAATAATCAATACAAGTGCTCTGCGGAATGTAAAGCAATAAAAAACGCAACAAAATTTATGTCAGCTTTGTACGTATTCGAGTTCGAGACCCTTCCCCCTTTTTATTTATATAGCATATAATATATACAACAGTATAATCAGCTGATTTTAATTAATAAACATCGACGCCTCCCTGTAACCGATTCTGTTTGTTGCGTGTTTAACCCTTTCGGTTTGAGATTACGCTATCGCCAACCAGAGCGCACGCCGCGTATCTCAAATTGACAAATTTTGCTGGTCGGCGATTGTTTGTTAATCATTCATTTGGAAATTAATTTTTGCTTTTGTCAGATTCTTGTTTTGATGAAACTGAAGTGCGATTTTGCTACTCTGAATGGAATTAAGGTCAAGGACAATTTAATATGATTTAATAAGTGTCCCTAACCAATTTGAAACAGAAGGGGTTAACGTTAAAATGTCTGCTTGCGTTTGTGGGTTTCAATTGTAAATATTTCTACAATTTTTGCACTATGAATGACATTTTAATAGATAATAATTGAAAAATAACTTCTTTCCAATTATCCATATATTATATATTAACAGAAGTTCATTTTATCAACTAGTGTATTAAAAGTGCCGATAAATACTAAAGAAGATGTTCAGATTTTAAATTGTTTTATTAAGAACATTGTCAAAAATTTGGAATTTTATCACATATTACGGGATCTATTTGTATAACATGACAGATATTTGTTAATATAGTCATACGGGATCTAATAATAATTGTCCATGAGAATCAGCATCCATTATTGGACCTACCCCTACCTATACTCACCGAAGTATTTTTTGCATTTTAGCTACAACTAGAAAAATCGTAATCTCTTCTAGATTAATATTGTCTAAAATGGTTCGTTGATCAATTCTTTGTAAATTATTTTCCTATAAATTATAAAATTAGGCCTAATAGTCTTAAGCTTACTTGTTATTCAAAATACAATGACCGGAGTAATTGTTATCATTGTTTTTAAACCCGATATTTTCAGATTTGACAGGTATTTGCTTTTTTTCTCGGAGTATTTTGAGAAGAAGAGCTTGATTTGAATCCATCCCAGTTAGAACATTTGTTATTAGCTTTACTAGTATAATCCAGTTTAGCTAGGCTTTTGAAGTAATATTGATGATAGTCAGTATTCGTTTCGGCCCAAACCTTTAAACCGTTTATCGTGAAAAAGTCTAAAGGTTTAGTAACTTTAGTTAGAATATGTGACAGAAAGATTATACTTTGTACTCTTCAATTTACTGATACTAAATGTCTATTGCAGATATTTATGGGATAGATTTCGCCAGTACAGAATTTGTTAAAGTCGAACCTAAAGCTTTAACGGCTGCCTTACTGTCTGATATGATAGTTATCCTATGGGGGCTCAAGTTTTCTGATAGTAGGTGTCTAATGCACATATTAATGGCATTCATCACAGTTAGGAATACAGAAGCTATTATTTCTAGACTGACGTCTTATCGGTTCTTTGGTTTAAAGGTTTTCGAGAACCGTGTTCAAATTAATGATCTGTACATTTTTGGTACATTTTCTAGCAAAAATTGATTTTACAAATAAATGTCGACATATTGAAAAATCACTCCCTAAAAAAAACACCCTTTAATAAACAAGAGCTTATTAAATTGCTTAAGACTAGGTACATTTTTATTGTTTACGCACATAAGATGTTAGAATTGCCGTAGGACTTAAGCATTGGACATCATTTATTTATTATTAGAAAACAAGTCACCATTTTTGTTTACACTACAATTGCAAACACCACCTTTTTTACAGTATATGAAGTTAAATACAATACTATTTGCATTTCTGTGACAGTTTGTCGTTTAGTCGTAATGTAAATATATAATTCCAAATACAAGACTTTAACTTTGATAACCATATTTATTTGAATATCGATGTTAAATGATTGGAAAATTCTTAACAGCTGGTATTTTTGCTCTTTTTAAGTTGCTTGAAGGGTTTTCAATTTATTTATAGTAAACATAAATACATAACTTAATATGTATAGTATGTTAAATTGAAAAACAAAATATGGACAAAACTGAATACATCCGACATATGCCCGTTTTTATTTTTTTAGTGCTATCGTACAAAGGAATAAAAACTAGTGACGCAATAATAGCACTTCCTAAAAACAAAAACTTTAAAAAACTATATAAAAAGTATAATATTATAATATATATAATATATATTATAATAATTTTATTATTATGTTGAAGCTGGTTTGAGCTAGTGCACTTAAGCATTTATACTCTTTTTTAATTCGAGGTTTCTTCAAAAACCTATATATAATATATAGTCTCATATTAATTTTGCCTATAGAAGTAGAACTATATTCACTCTAATGATTATACCTCAATAAGAAAAAACAGAAACAAAAGTAGAATCTGTTTTATTTGTTTTTGATACTCGATACACTTTATATACTACCTCAGGATTTCGCTACCTGGACATTTTTTACAATTGCTAGACTAATTAATTTAAGACTAACAAGCAGAATCCAGATAGATAGAGTATCTAGTTTAATTTATTTTGACCAATTTCATAAATATTGTAGCTGTATTTTCCGATTAACGCAACAGGTCTCTGTTAAAAGTTTTGTATTATTGCCATTTTTTCTTATTTTTCTATAGCTTTTGTATAGATTTTGTATGGAATATGACATTTATTGCTGCATATTTGAGGGTTTAAGTACATAGCATTAAGCATACTTAAACAAAGCATAAGAGTAAATACAGGATTTATAATTTTGAAGATATATAATTCGAAAAAACATCACGTTACAAGACTAGGTATACTTACGGATACAAACTGTAGATTCTGCTGTTAGAATGCTTTGCTTTTTTATGAACATACAGAATAGGCTCCTGGAAATGTATATTCTTACGAAAGAGGCAATAAAACTTTGTAGAGTAGATTCTATACTACTTTTCTCTTCGGTATATTCTTGCCGAAAAGGCAATAAAACTCTGTAAAGTTGGTTCTGTACTACTTATTATTAACGCAACAGGGCTTAGAGACCTACTCTAAACCCATGAGGGGGCACAATAAACCCGACGGTCGCATTGCCACATCCTCTAACAATAATAAATAAATAATAATTTTATGAATTTTTTTAAGTAGCAGTTTATAAAATAAAAATTTAATAAATCTATTAAAAATCCCTACCAACTTCTTAAGCAAATACAAAAATAGAAATGCACCTTATTTTCACCTATTTAAATGCACCTGTGCTCAATTTCTTAAAAAGAGGGAAAGGGAAGAAAACAAAACCAAACAAAATTGTGTGCCATAAAAATATTTTCATGTACTTGGTGCCACATAAAAATATTGTCCTATATTGGTTAAGGAATGACGTGACTGATGGATGCCGCATAAAAGTGAATGACCTATTTGCAAATAATCCTACATGCAGACGAAAACCTAACCTAGAGTTGCCAAGCACACACACATACTGCTGTTGAACCCAAACAAAATGTAAACAAACCAAAATAAAGACAGTCAGTCAGGCACTCTGTCAGACGGCAAAAGGCACAAGGCGCAAAGCACAAGGGATCGATATATATGATAATGTTAACGAAATAATAATAACAAACCAGAGAAACCTCACCTAAATTAGGGGAGACCTACCATCAGCCACAACAACAACAGCAACAATAATAACAAAACGGCAATGTACCACAAAACAAAGCAAGACAATGGCAAGGGTTCCCTTTTCCATACTTACACATAAGCTAACCAGCAAGTAAATTTCTTTTTTGGCTTTGTGTACTTTTTTTTGCTTTTTTCGCTTTTTTTTGTTATTGTTGATATTTTTGGGGGAGAGCTTATACATCAACAGCTTTTTTGTTATGTTTTTGGTATTGTTTTTGTTTTTGGTTCTGGCTTGGTTTTAGTGCTTTTTATATGTGTGTTGTGTTGTTTTGTTATTATTGCATTCGGTTTGTGTTTATTTGCCCCATAATGTGTCATAAAAGCGGCTCGACATCATTTTATAGACTTTGCATGCGTAACTGTTTGATGATGTTAATGTTGATGATGATGATAATAATGACGCTGGCGATGATTACAAGTGCGGCGGCGACGGAGGTGCCATTTGCGTGTGTGTATTTGCGTAATGCTAACACGGAATTCTTGTTTATTCTTTAGGTGCTACCAAATTTCTGCTTGGCATAGGTCAGGTTACTTGTTAGCGTTCACTTAATATTATGGGGCTATTAGGGATGGAGGCTAAGATTAAGGCTCCGTGTTTGTTTGGGTCGTTAGTATTGACGTAAAAACGAATTTAATTTTCATATGCGTTTTTTGCGGTTTTGTTTTGTTTACTTTGCAATATTTTTTCTCTTTGGGTTTAATAAATTCGCTGAGTGAACGTCAAAGTAGACACGCAATCTTTGGGTTTAGTAATTCATGGACTTAAATAGAGTAGGCAACATTCTAAAATACCGAAACCTGTTGCTTTCGGTTTGATAAATTGGCCGCTTCAGTGACAGCTGCTTTTGTTAATGTCATTAATTAAAGGAGCACTGAACACATAAAACGACAAGCTAAAGGGTACTCTCGTAAGATGTTATCCTTGCTGGAGAATATTATGAAAAACAAAAATTTTTTAAATAAATTATATCTTAAACTTAATTAAATTGTAGTCAACAATGCAAAATAGCCATTACCATAAAGTTTCATTGTCGTATATCATATTAATTTTAATTAATTTAATCGCATAGATTATAATTATAACTAATAATTTTAATATTCATATTTCATGGTCTATATTATGGGAACTGAACACTGGTGCAGTAAACCCGCATACGTATTACTTAATATCTATTAAGTATTTTAACAAAGGACTCCAAATTAAACACGAATCTTTAACTATCCGATACAAACTTTATTTACTTTTACTTGGAACAAATTCCGAAATGTTCTCTTTCACAGAATTAAAAAACTGAACATTTCTAAAATTCAATTTTACATTTCAATTTCCATAAATACATTGCCTACTTGCATCGCCACAGTACCCCCTCTTAGCGGTGGAGTACCAGCAACAACACGACACAAAATCTGAGTCGATACCGCAAAGTCTTATTCCCGAAATTCCGCGAACCCAAAAGTTAACTTTCAATTCGTTGAACTTGTGTTTCCAAAAAAATAAAGCTGTAGTTTATAAGCTCGTTCTAATTTAAAGCACGGCAAGTGCTTTGGTTGGTGTCACTAATTAAATAAAAATAAGTGACAATAAAACCTGGAACTTGAGCATTGAAAATTTGTGCAGCCTTGGCTTCTTGTGGATAAACACGATTAGTCAACGCTTCTAATTTGACAGTGACGAGTTCTAAGCCTGGCACTTGCAGTCCAAACAAATTATATACGGACTATAAACTAATTAAATAAAAATTCGATTATTCCAAAGACCACTGATGACGAGTACTTAGCAATACTCGAAACAGCGTTGTATGGTCAGCCAAACTTCAATAAAATTAAAATAAATTTTTGTGTTTGTCCTTTATTTCTTTCTTTGCTATTCAAAACCCCTCTAAATTTTAATAAAGCTTCTTTGTCACCATACAAAGAAAGTCTAGCTTTACAGCAACACGTTTACTTTATTCAAAAATTATAAATTATTATTATAATTTTGTATTAATTATTATTTACAGATTATATAATAATTATTATTACAATTGTATTATAATTATAATTATTGTTATAATTATTTTATAATTATTGTTATAATTATTTTATAATTATTGTTATAATTATATTATAATTATTATATATATATAATCCTTTAATTCCTAGGAGGAGCATAAAGCCGTATAATTATTATATAATTATTAATTATAATTATAACATAGTTTATTTCTTTATAAAAATAATTATTAAGTTTTTTTTTATAAAATAATATTAATGGTCTAAGCATTATTTATCTCAAGAAAAAATTTCACTGTTGAAAATGGGAGGTCTAATAATAAATTCTCTCCATTAAAACTAAATAGTTCCCTTTAAAATACTTTTTTTTTTAAATTATTTTTTAAAAACTTTTATAAAAGATACTTCCATATTAAAAATACTGAGTAAATATTGTATTATTTTTCCTGTTTGTTTTTTTTTTCCTTTGAAGACTCGTGTACGCATGTAGTGATTTATATAAAACTCACTTAAAAATTCAATATTCCACAAGTTATTAAAAAATTAATTTCTCATGGAATTTTCCTGTAGCTGTGAAAAGCCAATCACTCACAGTCGCCTATTGCTTCTATTTTACATTACACTTAAAATTTTCCCTAAACATCATTAGAACACCATAAACCCATACACAGCCACCCATCGCATTCATCGCTAAACATTTAGGCTTTATTTAGGTCGTCGACTTTCTACTATTTTCTTCCATTGAACACAACAACAACAACAACGACGACAAGAGAAACAACAACAATAACAATTCTTCCATTTTTAGTTTGACGCTTTGCTTACACAAAATGACGTTTTGTTGTTGTTCTGCGCTTAGAATGTAAACAGTAGAACCTACAAATAAATTGCCGCCATTTTATAATGTCTTTGACATAATTTTGTTGTTATTGTTGTTGTTATTATTCTTGAACACTTCTAGTGCTGCTTCTGCTTTTGGTCGCTCGTCGAATTGTTCATACTTTCGTTCGTTCCTTTGCCATTGCCTTTGCCGTTGCCTTTGCCTTGCAATGTGAGAAATTTTCTGATTTTCCTACAATTTTGCTTGATTGTTTTTGTTGTATTTCGTTGCCATTTTGTTGCCGCTTGTGCTTTTAATACTTTTTGCCGCCATTTTTGGTTTTCGTGTATTTGTTTTTATTCTTGTATTTGTGTTTGTTTAGAATATGTCACTTATTTTCATTTTGTACTTTACAGTGTGTGTCTATTTTTAGTACATTTTACAATTTGGTTATTTTTCTACTCGACTTTCACTAGGACAATGTCAATGTCCTTTTATGTGTGACGTTGCGGCTGTTGCTATTGCTTTTGCTGTTCCCATTGCTGTAGCTGTAGCTGTTGTTGTTGCTGTACTGTTCGCTTTGTTTTCTAATTTTAATGTAAAAGTTTAGGTGTAAGTCTCTGTGTGTGTGTGTATGTGTTTGATTGTTTATTTGTTCTGTATTTGTTGCTAGCTTTTGTCAGTCAATGTAAGTCTTGCACACATGCTTTGACTATTTGTTGTTGTTGTTGTTGGTAGTTTTCTGCATTTGCCTTTGTGTGTGTGTGTGGGAGTGTGTGCTTTTTAAAAATAGGTTCTCTGTTATCTGTTTGAGTGGGCGTTATTATGACGCCTAATGCCAATGTTTTGACTTTGAACTTGATTTTGAATTTAATGCTGCCACACTTACAACACATTAACATTTCTGCATTGAATTGGTCTATGTTATAGGAGACAGAGGAAGGGGAGTAAATTTAATTGAAAGTGAAATAAATATTTAAGTGATAGGAAATATCTTAAATTTATCTAATGGACATTTTGAGGTTTACTGTTTTATTAAATAAATAAATATACTACCTTTTTAAGTATTACTACTATTTAAATAAGTAATTTATGTATTTATTTAATGAGAAATTTTTGTTGTTGTAGTTCGCTACTATTCGAAGCTCTCTATTAAATACAATAGTTTTTATTAAGTAAAGTGTTCAAATGCAACTTAGTTAGCATTTGTACGTAAGTAAACTACTTATTTAAATAGAAGTAATACTTAAGAAAAGTAGTTTATTTACTTACAAATGCAAATTAAGTTGCATTTTAACTTCCATTATGACGGCAGCGACTATTTTACTTAATAGTAACTATTGTATTAAATAGAGAGCTTCGAACAATAGTGAATTGGAACAACAAAAATTTTTGATTAAATAAATAAACTATTTGTATTAGTAGTATTACTATTACTTAAATAAGTAGTTTATTTATTTACTTAATAAAACAGTAACAATGATACTTAACCATAAAAGGACCCCTTCAGAAGTGCCGGATATATGTAGTAAAACTGGCATAGTATATTAACAATACAACAACAACTCTTTTTTTTATTCACTATTATTTATTATTTATGACCTCTTGACATTCTTCAAGTACCATTTTTATTTATTCAGTTAAGAATTTCCGTAATATATCGACGAAAAACTTGATCAAATGTTTTTCACCGAATTTTATGTGGCCCGGCTTTGACACGATAAAACTGGGGTACATAAAATACT
>NC_051846.1:42270219-42285162 GCF_002237135.1 Teleopsis dalmanni
ATTATATCTTATATATATAATTCTTCTGTACGTGTGTTGACAGTGAACTCCTCCTAAACGGCTGAACCGATTTTGATGAAATTTTTTGTGTGTGTTCAAGTGGATTCAAGGAAGGTTTAGATTCACAATTTGGCCCACTGGATAATGTCTTTTTAATCAATTTTTTATTTTTTGGTATCCATATACATTTATATTAAAAATTTAAAATTTATTCATGCTTACTTTGATTTGTTTAAAAACTTTAAAATCTCTAAAATGAATTGTAAAACTGACGTTGCATAGCTTAAGTGCATTTAAATTCCGCAGCATAATTATAGGTGAGCCAATTTTTAATCTTAAGTTATGTGGTGGTATTCCTGGTAAATCCAGCGAATTCAAAAATTCAACACACAAAAAAGAAGAATTATATATATAAAGATATAAATATCGTACAAAAAACAATGCCACGTCTTCGTGGACGAGGAGGAAATATTGGTCGACGGACTCGGAATTCACAATTACTCCAGAACCGTCGGTTAAATAGATCGGCAGAAAACAATGAAGATGTAAGAAACCAGGATACAATTACACGTGCTAATGAAAGTCAAGAGCAACGCAACGAACGCCAGGAAAATTAATTGCAAGGGGAAACAACGTTCGCCGGGTCAGCTAGTAAATATTATGTATATGTATTACTATTATTAATTTTATTCTTTTTATTTATTCTATATAATAGCAACTTGTACAGCTTAATATTTAAAGTGAAAATTTAGAAATTCAAGCCAAGTCCCACTTCATCTGCCTATTTTAGTAATGGAATTTGTCTGTAAATATTTGATTTCTGAAAATGATATAAAATCCTTTCCTCAGCATTAAACCTACAAGAGATTTAAATTCAATGGAAATGAATCTTATAAATACAATTGAAATGATTTCATTATTTTTGATAAATAAAACTCAAAAACTTATAACACAACTGTACCTAATGTAACTGATAAAATCTTCCCACGTATTTGGTATGAAACCAGAAATTTTCATAAAAACATGAAATTAGTACAAAAATCAAATAAAAATTAAGTACGTACTCATTTATCTTGAATTTTCTAAAAATAAATAATAAATAAGGAACGAAACTCCAAATGCCACGAATTAAATACAAACTTTTCAAACCAAATCCCTTAATGCAACTTCGTAGAGAAACGGGAAAATATTAAAAATGGTACTAATAACAATCAGGAGAAGTGCAACATGGCAGCAAACAGCAAACTCCCAAGAGTACGAGTCACAGAAATAGCTCGAAAATAGCAGAGAATAGCTACATAGCTGCGCTGCAACAAAACTTCATTGGGGGGCGACTGCTGTTGTGCGGTACGCACTAAAATAATTGCTTCCGAATGTCAATATTGGGAAGGAACGGAATACTAAAGCTAACAGCTAACAGCACCTTGTGGCAGCCAGCATTCATACGATATAAGAGTAACGAGTGTGCACCTCGCTACTGCATATGTGTTCCCACATTTTTTTTTATTTTTTTTATTTTTTTTTGTGTATTTGCTTCCTTCCAACGGATTTATTTCCCTCCATTTTTCTCATCACACGAAATGCATTTTCTATATTTTTAATAAAATTTAAATGTTATTTTTGTGTTGTTATTTTGAGTTGTTGGCAACATGTGTGCGCACGCGTGCCATTTGCCGTTTGGAAGACGTGTCGCTTTTAATTGCAGCAAACGTCACTCAACTGCGCTCCAACCAAACCATGACAATGTAATGCATGCAACCAAGCATTCTGTGCATTGCTTGCTGCTGCGATGCCATCAACAACAACATCGTCCTCGGCAGTCGGTGTGATGTACTCTGATGCACTGTGATGCACTGTGATGTACTCTGATGCACTGTGATGTGTTGTGTGCTGTATTGGGGGGATGGCAGATATTTTAAATATGCATTCGAATTCCACTGTGTGGTGTGAGATGCACAGGCAGCGAGTAAGGCACACACGCCTTACATCGCTTACGACATTTTCTTGTAAATGTTGCACATTCTTTCGGAACTCCTGCGAAGTAGACATTTTGTTTGGCGGATCATTATTTTTAAGAAATGCTAAAGACTATAGAATCTGAATATCTGTGCGTTTGTAATATTTTCATTTTAAGCATTGGGGATCGTGACCATCAACTATTTTTGTAACAACAACAATCGAAGGCGATTTCTTCTGACGCACATGTGGCACAAATGTAATTTTGACATGCCAAAGTCTGTGCTGTGCTGTGCCGTGCTGCTTACTCAGCTCAAGCAAATGTTATCCATTCGAGGAACACTTTTGTTGCTGGAGTTGATTTTATTTCAATATTTTCTATACTCAAATAATGTAACAGATATACAAGTCACATATATACTTCATATCCAATGAGGCTGTTTCATAAACTTCACTATAATCGCTTTCGACGTATAAAAATTATTTAAAATTATTTTTGAAATATCTAAAAATCATGAATTGAGTCTTGTACTTCTCTTCACAGTACTTACGCGAGTACATCCATTCGCTTGACACTCTGTTTTCCCGGAAATGCCTCTTAATTTATTATTGTCGGCCTTTTCCTAAATTAATTTTCCACGCTTTTCAAAGTGGAAATTATAGCATCGCAGCACAAATCTCACTCGTTTGCGCATGTGCACGTTCATTTTTTTAATTTTGGATAATTTTAATTTTTAACTAAAAATTTTTTTTATTATTAGAAATAATTTCAATTTATCATTTGAAATTATTAGCCGTAGAGAATTTTTATTGAAGTGTAAAGAACAATAAAGCGAGAAATTACAACCCTGGCTTTTTTTGCTAAAGAACATTGAACTTTAAAAAAAACAAATTTCATAAATAAATTATATATAAATATAAGAGAGGTATGCAGATCTAAGGTCAATTATTGCTTAGTCTGATAAGTGATAACCAATAGTACAGTCAAGGCGTACAGAGGGGTTTTGAAAATACCTCGAGTTAAGTAAGAGTAAAAGTGCTAAAGTGCACTGGCTCAAATAGCTTCAACATAAATTATAAATATAATTATTAAAATAATGACCATAAATATCTACATAGCCTATATATTAGTCAATAAAATGAAGATTTTGGCTGAACATAGGAGCTATTTCGACTATTGCTCTCGACTATATACTTATCATGTACCCCTTTTTTTTCTTATATTTAATTATTCGTAATATATTCTTAAAGAAATATTTAATTCTTAATGAAATTTTTTATAATTTATTGTGACAATAAAAAAAATTTCTTTTCGAAATATAGTTTTTTTACTTTTGTATAAGAATTCTCATAAATGTTTTTGGAAAAATCAGTGGTGATGAGTTCAAAAGCGTTTCCACTTGTAAAATATAGTGTTTCTGTCACGGCACCATGTCAAAAATATTCTAATCACTTTTCCAAAGAATTTGTTGGGAGAAAAGTGAGTCTAACTACATTACTCAACTATTGTCCATTTTGATGCACTTAAAATTATCAGAGGAGAAGAATTTTTCGTTCTTAGGTGTTTATGAAACTTCTTTTGATAGCGTTCTGAAAACATCTCTCAGACAAGTCTAAAAAGATCCAATGAGTTTAGTTTTGTTATCTTTACCATTTCATTGAATAAATAATATTCTAGACATCGAAGTTATTTCTTCTTACACAAAATCATAAACATTTTGTTCTAATTTTAACTAAAAAATAAAAAAATAAAAGGAATTATCAGTAGATAATGTTAATTTTGTATTTATAGTTATGGCTATTGTATGGTTCTTACGATAAAATTACTTATGTACTGCGGTATTAGTCTTAATATGTATAAACATATAAAAAACTTTTAATAATTTTTATTAAATTTTCGAGTTTTTAAATTTACAAAAAAAAATTGCTTTCACATTTCCTATATAATTTTTAAATGGAATTCTAATAATTCTAACAAGAGTTTTTTTCTAAGATTTTAAATTATAATTAATTTAGAAGCTCCACAGACCGTAATGTTAACGGTCTTTTTTTAAATTTTTGAAAATGTGAGAACAGTTGGAAAGACCGTAAGCACAGACTTGAACAGTTCAAAAAGTGTTCTCTAATAAAAACGCGGACAAAAAGGTTAGTAACTTTGCTACCTAATATCGTACGTTATACAATTTTAATCTAGTTTAACTCAAGTGACTGAATTTGCTATAATTATATTACTTATCATCAATTGTGGTTCTTGTACCGAATATTAATATCCATTCTGCCTTCTTCAAAACCAGACGTCGCCCTTGACAGATGAGCACGTTGTCTTTTTTTCACCATGAAAAATTCATTTGAACATTGTTACGGCGTAGTATGGTGAAAAAAGTATTTTGATTCGTTTATTCACCACTTAATAAAAAACAGTCCATTATTGCTTTTACTTGAAATTAAAATTAAAGAAGATATTTTTGAAAAGAAATATATATAATTATAATATATAATTTAATTAAAAGTATTAAAATAGAGCAAAACACAAATTCTTGCTGTTGAAGAATTTGTTAAAAATTACGCTATCATAATTATTTATATATTTTGAACAGTTGAAAGTTTAGGTAATCACTCTAAATTTGACGTCATGCAGACAAATGTATATTAATTAATAATGATTTTTTTAAATGATTATTATCATTTACTGCAAATATAAGGACATGTACAAATCTAAATAAAAATAATGCTTTTATTATTTAATTATCAATTTTAAAATACTTGTTTTTGTTTAATTGATTAAAAATTTTTGAACAATAAAACTTTTTTTAAAATAAAAATATTTTTTATTTACACAAAATAGTTAAATTGTTTTATATATGTTAATTTATATATCTAATTAAAAAGACATTTGATATACGGAATGTCTAATATACATTAGTGTTTTATATACTTTAGAGCTATATTTAAATTTATCAATGCTGAGAAATTGTAGTTCTTATGCCGGAGCTCAATATTTCAGATCACAGGGATATTGCAGCCAATTGCAAAATAGTCCAATTAGTCAGATAAAGTGCTAAAATATAAATAAATAATATCAAATAAAAATTTTTTTAGCTTGTGTCAATAAAGACATCGCTAATATCAATAAATAATAATTATAAAAATAGATATAATAGTATTGTAATGTTTTTGAATGCAATATTAACATTAAAAAAAATTTTTTTTTTCATTACAGATTATTTACGGAGCTGATGGTCAACCAGTACGTACTGAATCCAGACGTGGTCGCGGCAAAGCGCGTAATCCTGTTGGTGAGCGAAAACCAACAACTGGGGTAAGTCAAAAAATAATTTGTTAATAATATTTTGTTGTATTTATTAAACTAATTAAAAACAATTGACTCGTATATTTAACTAAACCTGCTTTTCATAATCTTTGAGTGGAACAAATTGTCTTGAATTTCTCTTTTCGGAAGAGTGGATATAAATTAAAATACACTAATGAAAATTAAAAACATTGTAGACATATATGATATCTTATAATAACTAACATCATATCTAATTTATATCTATATCGATGGAAGAAATAAGCTTTGCCGAGTATACAGAACGAAAAAGGCATTAATTGCTTATAGATGAAATATACAAACTGACTTTTAGAACTATACAAACAGAAACACTAAGATCTGTTAGAAGTGAAAAATCGTCAAATATACCTGATGGTTCCGAAGTTACTTCATTAGTCTCTCACACGTCATTCTTGAAGGCAAGATATGTAGGGTGACAAAAAATATTAGTTGGCACTAGAAGTTGTTTCGATATATAAATTTTTATGCCTTAGAACTTATCTAAAATATAGAGAGTAAGCTACAAGTAGAACAAAACTATAAAGTGCCGTAGAGCCCATCTGATTTGCATTCTTTTGTATCAATAACAGCGCTCATCCCAATCAAGTCATTAGAAAATATTTCGATTAGTGTATGATTTCATGTTATGTTCTTATAAATCAACCTCAGCAATCGCGTGATGTCACCGCGATTGCTGATTTTCTTTTAATTTTCTTTTAATAATTTTCTTTTTGGATAGTTAAAACTGCTGGCTTATTTAGATAAGTCAGATACATTTATCGACTAGCATACCAAGATTTCCAAGCTTATGGATGATATACCGACTCAGCTAAACTAGAATTGAATTTCCAGATTTCCCACTTCCATAAATATCTATCAGATATATGCAATATGCATATTACCATTATACGTTTTAGTACAGTTATCTATCCGCATCTGCGATATGTATATTACCATTATCTGTTTTAGTACAGTTATCTATCCGCATTTGCGATATGTATATTAACCTTATACATTTTAGTGAAGATATATATCAGACATCTGCAATATGTATATTAACCTTAAAAGTTTTAGTAAAGATAGATATACGACATATACAATATGTATATTATCATTATCCATTTTAGTAGAAACTCAGCTGTACTGAAATCAAACTTCCAGACTTTCTGCTTCTATAAACATCTATCCGATATATACAATATGTATACTATCATTATCCGTTTTAGTTCAGATATCTGTCCGACATCTGCAATGTGTATATTAACATTAGCCGTTTTAGTACACACTAAAATTAAACAGACTTTTTACTTCCATAAATATCTATCCGACATCTGCAACATGTGCAGATAACTAACGTTATTCGTTTTTGTACAGATATCTTCCCGACATCTTCAATATGTGTATTAACATTATCCGTTTAAGCACAGACTTAGTTGTACTAAAATTAAACTTTCAGACTTGGTGGCATTTAATCCACCTGAACGAAAACATATTCAGAAATAAGTTGAATTGAGGTATCTTATTATTTATTGTAATATATATTAATAGTATTTTAATATATTTTTTTTATTTATATTTATGTATATTTTATCTTATATTTTATATTATATTTATATTATATTTATATTAGTATATATATTTATATTTCATTGTGCCTCGCACTCCCCAGTAAACGTTTATCCATTTAAAGTTTCCATTTCCATAAACATCTATCTGACGTCTGCAATATTTTTATTAAGATTATCCGTTTTATCCGGATAACTACCATAACCAAACTTTTCTTACTGTCGTCCAAGTGGCTATTGCATTTCTTTAAACCACAATTGAAAGTAATCCTCACACTATTCAGGATTTATATTAAAATTGCAACAAAATTGAAGAATTTTATTTAATTAACCAAAGGCAAATACTATGTTAAGTCCGTCCTTAAAGAAATTTATATTGTATTTAACTCTTATGGAATTTATACATAAGCAAAGTGCACATACAAACGTATATTTCCTTGTCAAAGTCAATGTCAGTAGACACTTAAATGATAAATAACTCAACTTAAATTAACCTTGACACAGGACACAGACGCTTCCTATGCAGCAGAACAAGAATATCCTTTTAAGAAGTCCGAACCTAGACCAGAAACATATGTGTTATGTACCTTGTGATAAGCCGTATTGTGATGTCAATTGCTAAATTTTATATATCAAAATAACAAAAACAAAGGAAAATATTTTAAATTGAATTTATTAGCCAAACATATGAGTATTTATGTATGCACTTCTGTAGTTCTATAAGTCGAGAGACAGAAAGAAAACTGCAGTCGAGAGGAGTGCGAGAGTCAAGTGCACATAAGTGAAATGAAAATTACTTAAAAACTGGAAAATCTTAGTTGGGCAGGACAAGCACAACACAAAGGAGCAATCAGACTCAATTGGCACTTGGAGCTTAATTGGAGTCAATTATGAATGCAATTGTCTGCAGAAAATTTAATATTTTAAATAAATTTGGACTTGTTGCTTTTCCAAAAATTTCAAATTTTGAACTTCAATTCACCCTCTCCTCTCCTCTTCGTCTTCTTTTACTTTTTCTTTACTTATATTTTTGAAATATGTTTCTTGGTTTGGCAGTCATACCCAGAGGAGTCATACCAGTTTGAAGACTCAAATAACCTATTTGAAATTAATTAATTTGAATTGCTTGTCAGAAACAAAATGTATTATTGGAACTTTGATTAAATAGTTTTTTAATTGTAATTTAAAGCGCATTATTTATTCATTTTATTTTTTTTTTTTAACCATTGAAACATGAAATTCTAAAACTTAATTTTCAGTCAAATCAAATTGATTTGCTAACTCATGTTGCCACCTATGCATCAGCAGTTTATTCAAAAACTGAATTTTATACAATCATATAAATTACAAAATGTTAAAAATAATATTTTTGAAGTTCTCTCTGTCTCTAGCAGTATGTACCAAGTCTCCAAAAGTTCTTAACCCAGTCCAATGTCGAATATTCCGCAACCATGACTTTTGTTTTCTTTCCATGCCTTCGATTTTGCCTTACACAATCAGTTGCAACAATTCATATTTTGGATCTCGAATTATAAGACCAAAATACCTCATTTTTCTTATTTTGATAGTTTTTAGGAATACTCTATCTTTTCTTGATCTTGTTAGAACTTCTGCATTTGAAACTTTGTCCACCCAAGGAATCTTCTTTCTTTGCTTCCTTTTTCTTCCTGCCAAGCCTTTTCGAACTTAAAATGCAGATTTTCAGGTTAACACAACATCAAAGTCTAATTAAGATGTTTCTGAGAAAGCTTCAAAGTCAGATAATTTTTAATCCATTTTGATATTAGAGAGTTAAATATCTATCAGAAGCCTTTGGCAAGTTCTGTTGATTAAATTATCCATATACAATGTTTAAACTGCAAGTGCCAAGTATACAACCTTGCCATATTTTTAACATAGACTTGCTTGTTGACATACTCATCCAAAATCTCGAGCTCAAAAAAATAAATTTATAATGGATTAATAATCTTCCTCTTGTTGAGGGAGACACTTGCGACTATGCCTAGAAGACAGGGAAACAGCGGTGCATATATTGTGCCAATGTTCAGCACTGCCAAACAGGACGATGACTGTCTTGAGACACCATTGAGTTGGTGATGACTTGGCAGGGAACCTCAAGCCAAATGAGCTGCTTGCAATAACAAGAGATGTAGTTATGCGAATGGAAGCCTCTCTCTCTCAATAACGACTTCCGTGAATTCAAAGACGAAAAAGGACCCTTAGTTGTTTTGGGTTCTACTTCGGCTAATCTTTCACTTCAGTGGGGCCCACACTTGCTAAACGGTGCGCTGTCCTGAAGTTCTACAATATATGAATAATCCATTAATTTTATGTCATAATTGTGAAATATTTATAATGCTTATTATAAGCTTAATACAAGCTTAAAAATTTAATCTGGTCTTGAGGATATGGATTTCTTTAACGTAAATAAATACGTATAAAATATAAAGTATAGAGAAAAAAGAAATAAAATTTATTAGCTGCCAAATATTACCTTATATCCATATTCATCAGTGGACTTTGAAAAGTTTCATTGATTTAATTATCAACAAAAAATGTTTTAAATGTAAATACCAGGAGTTCGGTTCCTGCCAACCTTTGAACATAGACTTGTTTGTTGACATACTGAGCCTACATCACACTTCAATTACCTTCCTTTTTCTTTACGTTTTCATTTTAATTTTTTTTATTTATTTATTTTTATTTTAAACTTAGTTTAAATGATCAAAGTTCAAAAGCATTTTAAAGCATAAAGAAATATTTTTAAATATTAAAGCCTGTCATTGTACATACCAGCATTAAACAATATTCCCAAATTTTTTGTATCTTATATGTACATGTGTCAATATTATATATATAAATAAAATTAACCAAAACTTACACTTCACTTAAGCTTCTTTCTTATTACAAAATATATTCATTGCCTTGCCTTCGTTCCTGACTCCTAACAAAGCAATTTCCAGTGCTAGTCGATGACTCCTAACCAAACCCAAAATGTCTGACAAATGTCACTTACAGACAAATTTTAGACAGATTTTTGCTGGTCATTATTTAAATTGTAATTTGTGTAAAAACACAAAAATAAATCAAAAATCTTAAAATCAAAAACTAAAACAAAAACAAAACAAAAAAAAACTTCAAATTGTTTTTTGATTTTTGTGAATGTTTTCTGGCTAATATTTTTGTTTTTGAATTCCATAAATAAATAATAAAATTTGTTTACCAAACGAGTAAACTATGTATGTATAGTATGTATGTGTGTATCTATGAGATACAGATACAAATGTATCTATGCACAATTATGTCATAGATTGTCGGTTTCAATAAGGTAAAATCTCTTGAAGCTTTAATTACTCTTTACTGTCGGATTAGTGACAAATTTGTTGTTATTTTTGTGAATTTATTTAAAACGGCATTTGCCATATTTTGTGAAATATTTATAATCCTCAAGCTTAAGTATTTAATATCTGGTGTTGAACATATGGATTTCTTTAACGTAAATAAATAAATACGTATAAAATTAAGACAAAAAAATATAAAAATGTATTTATTATATTTTTTGCAGTAATATTGAAAAATTTAAAATTTATTGATTATTTATATCTCTATTATTTATCTGTCTACATAAATAAAATATTATTTATTGATATTTTAATTGGTAATTGTTATTTCAATATTTATTGTATACTTTCATTTTTACTCAACTGAAACTATGAAAAGTATTTTATAATAAAATTTCATATATAGTATATTATTATTTAAGTGTTATAAATATTAGCAGCAAAATATGGCTGACACTCACTTGAAAACTTTTATACACTAATGGCTTTCAACTTAATAACTGTCTATGCGTATATGAAAATCTCTATTAATAGAATAAAAAATGAATAATATGTCTAATTATTATTAACCATTTTGTCTTGATAATTACACCCATATTTGTTTCCAACAACCATTGATATAGTTTATTTTTTTATATCCAAAATAACTTTTACCTGGTATATGTATATCAATATATATATTAATATTATACGCTTTATCCGTACAACTAATAAAAGTTTTTTCGAAATACCTGATGTTGAATATTTTTTAGTATCTGAACTAATATCTATCTAGCATCTTCAATATGTGCATTAGTACGAATGACAAAATCAATACTTTTTTCAAATTCTTGATTATTTATATTTTGCAATATGCAATGTAATGTCAATCCGTCATTTTCAATATGTATATTAATATTATCCGTTTGATCCAGATAATAAAATTAATAATTTTTTCCTACAACAATTGATTAAGGATATTATGCAGTACCCAAAATAACGTTTATTCAATATTTTCAATATGTTTATTAATATTATCCACTTTATCCGTACTGTTAAACTTATAGTTATGTCCAAAGAAATGATTCTAGTTATTTTGCAATATCCAAAATAACGTCTACCTGTTACTTCAATATTTATATTAATATAACAGGACTGGAGCACATGCCTGAGATTGCTGTTGCACGCATTCTAAGTGATGCATACTCTAATGCATAAAACTCTGCTCTTGTATCACAATAGCCCTTAATGATCTATATGTGGCCTTTTCGGCCTGATAGCATAATCTAACCTAACGTACATTAATATTATCCGTACAATACAGCTAAGAGTTGTTTTCAAATTCTTGGGTATAAATATTTTGCAGTATGTAGTATCTACCCGACATATTTCGCTATTTTCGATATTTATTATATCGAATTATTATATAGTTGCTTCCAAAACCCTGTTGATGAATATTTTATAGTATCCAAAATAGCTACCAATTGAAGAATTCTAATTTACTTTATTACTTATTGATCTCAACAACTACTTGACAGATTTTATTGTGGCGCTCTGGTACTCATCTCCAGGCGCTTCTGAAGAATTCAAGCATTCTATCTGTTTTATCGAAATGAGATTTTCAAGTCTAACACATAGGTGCCTCCGATCCACAGTACGTTTAAGGTTGACAAACACAAAAGTATTGTTCATGAAATCGAAAAAATATTTTCGCCGTGAAATATTTCTTTATAGTAATACTGTAACTAAATTATGATTTTTATATAGGAAGCAATATATATTGTATATATGTAATTATCGGACTTCCATTTCTTATTTTTTCCCAATTGTTGGCTGTAGTGTAACTAAATTTATTTCTAATTGCATTTTCTCGAAATAAACATTAATTTTAAATTAAATTGGATTTAACTAAATCCAGCTTACTATTCGCCTTAATTACATTTTTCTTAATTACTTGATGAGTTTTTCATTACTTTTAGTACATTTTCATATTTCGCATTTTCTCACACACTTTCCTTCTAACACTTAATTTTACTGAAACTTTTATTTGTTTAATTATTTTTTGAAGTTCGTACAAATTGCCTTGATTATTCATCTAAACAAATTAGGCACACGCAATTCGCTTGAAACTAAATTGCCGCAATTTAATTTACAAATTCAGCGCAAACTGCGTCCACATGTGTTATTACTTTGTCACTTCAGTGTTAATGTTATTTTTAGCTTTTGTTTTTGTGGCAGATCAGGGTTAATAAACTTATCCCAACACTTCAACTAACACACACACTCGCACACACTTTCACATGACATACACTTGCTTACTGTTAACCCACTTAAAATAAAGGAACTCCGCACCTAACCAAAACCGTTTCTTTGAGTCTTCAGCGAAACCAAATTATACACACACACACACGCACACAAAATACTCATATATGCGCATTTGTCAGCAAATGTAATGAGGCAAAGGCAAGTGGGCTTATTATTGCCATATTAACCACAAAAGTTGGTGCTTACTGAGACAACAACAACAACCGCAACGATAATAATGACGTAATCATACATATAAAAAGAAAAAGTATGTTGAAAAACAAAAACAATGCATAAACAAGAGCTCACTTTTCATGAACTTGCACTTGAAACTTGACTTGATTTTTGCACTAAGACAAATCAGGCACAGACGGACAAACGCACAAACACACAAACATACACGCAAAAAGTTAGTGAGAAAGAAACTTAAGGCGCCAGTTTTGCTACAAATCAGCTACTATTAATGTTACCATTGTTGTTGTTGTTGTTCTTGTTATTGTTGTTGTTTTCACCTTTGCTGCTACAAGTTGCTTGCTGTCACTGCTCTAGCACCATCACTAGCACCAGCACCAAAAACAGCATCATCTCCGCTCTGCCTTACTGCTTGCTACTCATCAAAGTCATCGTTGTTTTTGTTGTTCGAGTTATTCGAGTTGTTGTTGTTGTTGTTGTTGTTAATGCTGCGCTGCTATTACTGACTTTAGTTGTTGATTTTAATGGCGCAATCATACCTCGTTGTCTAATGCTTTTCAGTTGTGTCAGTAAATTCCCACAAAAGGCAATAACATTTATGTTAAACGTTTTGCTTGCGGTAGCAAATAATAGTAACAACAACAACAATCTTAGCATTTAGTAGCAATTGTAACAACGGCATAACGGATTTCCCTACATTGTTAAGAAACAAAAAAAAGAAAAATATCAAAAAAATGAAAAAAAGCTTTCTTGAATAAAATCTCAGTGGCGGCTGCCTGACGATATTGTGATATTGTCGTTGACAATGAACAACGTCTTCAGCTTAACTATGCGTATCGGTGTCTTATGTATGTGTGTGTGTGTTTGTGTGTAGTGTGTCTAGGTGAAGGCATTCCATCGTCTGGTTTAAGTCTGCTTAAACAATTCATCAACAACATTATCATCATTCGGCATGGCGCTATTGCCACCGCACCAACGTTATCATATATTCCACAACCAGCAAACGTACGAGCATTCATAATTCGACACTCGACAGTCGACACTCGACACTCGACTGTCGAATGACTACTGACGACAAGCAGAACACACAAGAAAATTCAAAGAAAATGAGTTGTGAACTAAAAGCTCCTCAGCGTTGTTATAAAAAATGTATCAAAACAAATATGGCGTGCGTTAGTGCTGCTTTTTTTATTTTGCTTTCATTTGTTTTTGTTTTTGTTTTAATTTTTTTATAACGGCAATTTGTAAGACATTTGTTGTTGTTTGTAATATTTAATCATTTAGCATGTCTGTCCCATTGTCTCGGCTTTGTCTCGTGTCTATTTTGATTTTTGTGACTGCCTGTCACAATTTTTCTACTCTAACGCCTTTGGGGTTTCTTGTCAAATCGTGCGTTGGTCTGTGACTTGCTCTTCAATGAATCAGTTGCTTACCATTGTACATTCTGTCATTCGAAACATCATTTCATCAGTCATTCGTTCATATAAATGTACATAAGTCACACATTTCAAGAATAACAATGCCATTTTTCTATTTTGTTGGACAGTGGGTTTTATATCTTAAGCAAATTATTTTTTTTTTTTTAAACTACAAAGCTATGTATTGCATTTTAAACATCAAGAAATTTAAATATTAATTTTTTTTTGTCGAATGTGAAAAGTAACTATTTATAAGTTAGAAGGGTTCTAACAGTTATGAAAAAACAACAACAAAAAATTTAATTAATTTATTGAAAATTGGCCGACTCATACAATGCTGTTTTGAGTGTTACCAAGTATTCATCCTTTCTTATCTTAGGAAATTTAATTAGTTTACAGTCCGTATGTAATTTTTTGGACTGCAAGCGCTAAGCTTAGAATACTAATCGTGTTTTTCCACAAGTAGCCAAGGCTACGCAAACTTTCAATATTCCAGTTCCAAGTTTTTGTCACTTTATTTGTAAGTGACACTAACCATAGCACTCGCCATGCTTTTTTTTATATTAGGACCAGCTTATAAAGCTTTATTTGGAAACATAAGTTCAACGAAGTTATTTTCGTAGTTACCAATTTTTATATCTTTTATAGAGACATCTATAAGAACTATTTATTTTTACTTACTATATGTAAAACGCTTTTCTTTGGTGCAATCTTTTGAAAATTTTAAGAAATGTTTTTTTTTGAATAAAGGTTGTGTTAAAGGTTGTTAATGGTTGTGGGTAGCCCATAAACTGCATATAGAGCTTTTGGTTCCCAGTGATACATAGGGATGAGCATTAAACTTTACGTAAATCTGG
>NC_051846.1:42285262-42295975 GCF_002237135.1 Teleopsis dalmanni
TAAATGTCTTAAAAAAGAATTTTCGATTCAGTATGTTTTATCTCCCTTTGATATTATCTAAAGAGGCTTACCAAAATATTTGAATGAAGCAACATTTTTAGTTATGAGTCAAAATGTCAGTAAGTTTAATTTTTGGAATAAATTTAAATTTTAAATACTAACACTCATTTTGTTAAAAAATTATTCCCCTTTCAACCCATTCCATAAAGTACTTTAAGAAATATATATTGTAATTTTTTTTTTCTTCAAAAACAATTTCCTGCCATAAACATTTCTTCTTATCCGGCCAACAAAATCAAATCCTGTAAAGAAAAATAAACAAAAAAAAAATGTATAAAAAATGCAAACATCCTAAATCCAAAACAAAAAAAAAAAATAAATAAAAAATAAAAGAGCAACGGAACTTAATCCTTTATTTTTTACTTCAAAGTAAAATGTACTTAAAATGCAAAAATCTGCAGAAAAAAATTCCTGTGAGAATTAAACTCATATATCACTTTCCTGTGCCAACATTTTATCTCTTCTATTATTTTATCAGCCTACGAGAAAAATGCCGTACACCGAGCTGTTCTCACATACCAACCAAAACTTGAAACAAAATTTTAATTAAATTCAAAATGAAATGGAAAAATTAAATTGATACCAAATCCAAAAGGACAAGAATGTGCTGGAAACACAAGGATAAAGCACAACATTAAAGACTTTATCTAATTAGGAAATCTTAAAGTTCATATAGTAGAAGCCACTTATACAAACATTTATTCGATTCTATTACAATCCAAAAATCATTTAAGTAAAGCATTGAGTCCTTTATATATTATTTTACTTTCAATCCTAGAAAGGTTTACATATATAGAAATGTACGTACTATCCTAATATGTGTATATGTGTGCTGGTATGTTTTTATATGGGGTAATTTCCAATGCGTCCTTAATTAAAGCGATTTCCTTTTTCTGCCAATTCTCGTAAATTACTCCGAATTTAAGAAGCACAAGAAATAACAAGGACACGTAGTCTAGCTAAAGGATAAAAGCATTAACAGTGAAATATATGTAGACGCAAATGAACCTTTTGCACCTGAGCACAAAAACGTTACACTGACCCTTACACTAAAAGTATTCGAAGATTAAGAAGGACAATTGCAGAAATTATTTCGTTCATGAAATAAGGAGCAAATACTCGTATAAAAAAAAACAACTTAAATGCTCATAAATATTTTGAATTTACTACTTAAGGAACTGCATTTGAAATGATTTCTGTATAATTTTTAACTAAATTTGGCAAATATTTTCAGTTACTACGAATTTATTATCTTTGTATGTTGTATATATATGTGACTGAGAATGCCTCTTTCTTTATTTGCAATAAAAATAATCTTGAACATGTATTATTTAATATGGGATAATGGTATACTGTGACCTATGGTGTGTATATAAATGAATACAACAGTGCAGGAAAATATTACAATAATCACTTAATTTTTGTCAATTCTATAAAGGATGAAAATATTCCTTGCATATTAAGCTATTTACTAAGATGAATAACATTTTTATCATCAGAATTATAGCTATTGAAAAATGAGAGCTCCTCTAAGAATTATGCTTCAATTAGAATAGATAATGACAACATATCACTCATTCAGCATCCTTAATACATGAAACTAATATAACCTTAAAACCCTTCGTATCCTTAATATACAAAGAATATATAATGATATGTATATAGGTATATTATGTATCTACTAATAATCATTAATTACCTTATATATGTTATGTCTACATTCCAATATTTTTTCTATAAAAGAAACTCATCAAATGGTGATAGAAAACATGAAAAGCCACAGTCTAAGACTATAACCCACTAAAACCAACTCTTAGCAATGAATGGATAAGATTTCCATCGCAATACGGAAGCTTCATACTTTAATACCTTTATCTAAATCAAAAATCATGGCCATCGTACAAGTAAGCGGGCAGTATGTGAAGGGGTTGGTACAAGCACGTTGAAGGTGGATTAGTGATAGACACTGTGACTAGTATAACGATTGTAGAATAGGAATGTTACGCTCATCGAAGAATAGGCTGAAAAGTTGGGAGGTTTGAAGCGTATTACTTGCAGCATATCGTCAAGAAGCATGCAAAAAACTCCAAGTGAATTGATTAGGTGTTAAATTTGATTGCATTGATCCTAGTATGACCTCTACAATATTTAATACTCTTAATACTTATACTGAACTTGATACTTTTCTTAAATATTTAAATAAAATATTGTTCCATAATAATTAAAATAAAGCATTTGGTCTTAGTATATTAACTTCAACGTCAGGATGTTAATAGAGTTACTTATTACCTTATACGAGTTATTATTATTAGTATTATATATTTCATACTCTTAAGAAGAGCTTTGGTTCCTATATATATCTTTTAGTAATTTCTGCTAGAAGCTTTTGATCTTACTTCTTTTAATTATTTGTTTGAATTATTTTAAGTCAGCCGTGTCCAGGACAACAGCACACCGAATTATGGAGTACTCTGGGGATTCGATATGAATAATGTATGTGAAATAGCTTTCTTGTCTTACATATCTGGGTCTATAGTTAACTAGTTTATATTCAGAGCTCTTTATTACATATAATTATTTTCCTACTATTTTCAATATATCACCATTATCAATTCCTTCATCCCCAATTGGAGCATAGGACATCCTGAATTTTCAATATATTACTGTACTTAAAATATAAATTAATAAAATAAAATAAAATACAATAAAATAAACTAAAAAAAATAAAATAAAATCTAATAAAAAAAAAAATAATAATAAAATAAAATATAATCTAATAAAATAAAACATGAAAATAAAAAAAATAAAATGAAATAAAATAAAATAAAATAAAATAAAATAAAATAATATAAAATAAAATAAAATAAATAAAATGAAATCAAAAAAATAGATAAAATAAATAAATAAGTAAAATAAACTAAAATTAAATAAAATAAACTAAAATAAAATAAAATAAAATAAAATAAAAAAAAATAAAATAAAATAAAAGAAAACAAAATAAAATAAAACAAAAAAATAAAATAAATAAAAAATAAACAAATAAAATTAATAAATAAATAAAATAAAATAAAATAAATAAATAAAATAAATAAACAAAATAAATAAATAAAATAAATATATAAAATAAATAAATAAATAAAAAATATATAAATAAAATAAATCAATAAAATACATAAATGAAAAAAATAAAACAGAATAAAATAAAATTTATAAATAAAATAAATAAATAAAATGAAATATAATAAAATATAATAAAATAAAATAAATAAATAAAATAAACGAAAAAATAAATAAATAAAATAAAATAAATAAATAAAATAAAATAAAATAAAATAAAATAAAATAAAATAAAATAAAATAAAATAAATAAATAAACAAATAAAATAAATAAAGTAAATAAAATAGAGTAAAATAGATAAAATAGAGTATTAAAAAATAAAACTGAATTAAATCATATAAAATGAAATAAAAATATGAACTAATTTAATAAAATAAAAATAATAAATTAAATTAAATTAAATAAAATTAAATAAAACAAAAGAAAATAAAATAATATAAAATAAAATAGAGTACAATAAAATAAAAGAAAATAAAATTAAATAAAACAAAAAAGCATAAATAAATATATATACATATTTATATATATAAGTATGTATAAAAATATTAAAAATTCACCTAAGACTAACGCTTAAGAAAAATGTTGTCTTAGTTCGGCGGCTGTTGAATTATAACATACATCCATACATATATCCAATGCGTTGGATATATGATTAAATATATTAAGTATATATGCATAATAATATAATTTTCGTGTCAATTTTAATATAAAAACATCATTTCTGTCCCCAATAAAATACTGACCAGTACAAAATCTGAAACAATAAACCTTGAAAATAACTTAACTTGCTGACATAAATTTTACTACAGGGAAGGGATTGTAAGGCTTTGGGAAACCCTTTTATTAAGATACACGCAGTTTGAACTTGACCTTGATATTTTCAAGAGCTTTTAACACGTATCAAAATTTTACGTGTAATAGAATTTTACGGAAATGAATGTAATAAAAGGGACGAAGGGCTGCAAGCAAGTACTCCTACTCTATGACATTGAAAAACCTTACAAAAACAAATCCAAATGATTGGGGTTAGAACACCCCAAATAAGCTAAAATAATATGGTATATTATACAAATATACCCCAAATTATGAACTCACCCCTGTAATATTTCAAGCACAAAGTAATAAATGACGAATGAAAATGCTGAAATAGGGTGAGTTTGAAAATCATTTAGCAGCCACATTTGGGAAAGGAAACACCATAACGAAATGTGATTAAGTGGCAGTAATCCACAGAAAGGATGTACATGTTCCTGCAAACAAACAACATTTGAAACCGCTTAGACGATAGCGAAAATTGTTACATCGTCTGGTTGGTGAAAAGTTCCCTGTGTCATTAGCAGTGTTGTCCCAGGAAAAAGCCTAACGAATTCAACACCTTGTCGTAAAACAATTCGGGTTGTGAATTTGACTGCAATGTCACGCATACGAAATTCGCAATAATTTTCAACTTTCAAGGACAATTGGTAGGAGTAATAAACGAAAATACTCGGTAATAAAACAATTGTTCTGGAGCTCAACTTTATATAGTCTAACGTACGGGTAACACCGGGAGAAAATTGCTAAGAAGTAATCAGTCCTCTAACAGAGATGAGGGAGTGCATGGCAATACTTTCACATGTAAACATAAAACCGCAAATTAGCGCTTTCGGGCACACAATAAGCTTACTAAATGATGGCAACAGTCTAGCATGAAATGTATGTAAAGACATACACATAATGGGGGAGCACCCCGTAAGTATTTTAGGGAATTCAGCATTAACCTTGAAAATTCATATTCAAGGTTTACACATCAAGGGTAAAATAATCAATACAAGTGCTCTGCGGAATGTAAAGCAATAAAAAACGCAACAAAATTTATGTCAGCTTTGTACGTATTCGAGTTCGAGACCCTTCCCCCTTTTTATTTATATAGTATATAATATATACAACAGTATAATCAGCTGATTTTAATTAATAAACATCGACGCCTCCCTGTAACCGATTCTGTTTGTTGCGTGTTTAACCCTTTCGGTTTGAGTTTACGCTATCGCCAACCAGAGCGCACGCCGCGTATCTCAAATTGACAAATTTTGCTGGTCGGCGATTGTTTGTTAATCATTCATTTGGAAATTAATTTTTGCTTTTGTCAGATTCTTGTTTTGATGAAGCTGAAGTGCGATTTTGCTACTCTGAATGGAATTAAGGTCAAGGACAATTTAATATGATTTAATAAGTGTCCCTAACCAATTTGAAACAGAAGGGGTTAACGTTAAAATGTCTGCTTGCGTTTGTGGGTTTCAATTGTAAATATTTTTACAATTTTTGCACTATGAATGACATTTTAATAGATAATAATTGAAAAATAACTTCTACCCAATTATCCATATATTATATATTAACAGAAGTTCATTTTATCAACTAGTGTATTAAAAGTGCCGATAAATACTGAAGAAGATGTTCAGATTTTGCATTGTTTTATTAAGAACATTGTCAAAAATTTGGAATTTTATCAAATATTACGGGATCTATTTGTATAACATGACAGATATTTGTTAATATAGTCATACGGGATCTAATGTTAATTGTCCATGAGCATGAGCATCCATTATTGGACTATTATATCCTACCCCCTCCTATACTCACTGAAGTATTTTTTGCATTTCAGCTACAGCCAGAAAAGTCGCCATCTCTTCTAGATTGATTTTGTCTAAAATGGTTCGTTGATCAATTCTTTGTGAATTATTTTCCAATAAATTATAAAAGTAGGACTGCCAATCTTCAAGTATATGTAGGGATGTTTCTATGTCTTGCACACAAAATCTGTAATTATTAGTTTCTAATAGTCTTAAGCTAACTTGTTATTCAATATACAATGACCGGAATTATTGTTATCATTGTTTTTAAATCCGATATTTTCAGATTTGACAGGTATTTGCTTTTTTTCTCGGAGTATTTTGAGAAGAAGGGCTTGGTTTGAATCCATCCCAGTTAGAACATTTGTGATAAGCTTTACTAGTATAGTCCAGTTTAACTAGGCTTTTGAAGTAATATTGATGATAGTCAGTATTCGTTTCGGCCCAAACCTTTAAACCGTTTATCGTGAAAAAGTCTAAAGCTTTAGTAACTTTAGTTAGCATATGTGACAGAAAGATTGTCCTTTGTACTCTTCAATTTTCTGATACTAAATGTCTATTGCAGATATTTATGGGATAGATTTCGCCATTACAGAATTTGTTAAAGTCGTATCTAAAGCTTTAACTGCTGCCTTATTGTCTGATATGATAGTTATCCTATGGTGGCTCAAGTTTTCTGATAGTAGGTGTCTAATGCACATATTAATGGCATTCATCACAGTTAGGAATACAGAAGCTATTTTTTCTAGACTGACGTCTTATCGGTTCTTTGGTTTAAAGGTTTTCGAGAACCGTGTTTAAATTAATGATCTGTACATTTTTGGTACTTTTTCTAGCAAAAATTGATTTTACAAATAAATGTCGACATATTGAAAAATCACTCCCTAAAAAACACACCCTTTAATAAGCAGGAGCTTATTAAATTGCTTAAGACTAGGTACATTTTTATTGTTTACCCACATAAGATGTTAGAATTGCCGTAGGACTTAAGCATTGGACATCATTTATTTATTATTAGAAAACAAGTCACCATTTTTGTTTACACTACAATTGCAAACACCACCTTTTTTACAGTATATTAAGTTAAATACAATACTATTTGCATTTCTGTGACAGTTTGTCGTTTAGTCGTAATGTAAATATATAATTCCAAATACAAGACTTTAACTTTGATAACCAAATTTATTTGAATGTCGATGTTAAATGATTGGAAAATTTTTAACAGCTGGGATTTTTGCTCTTTTTAAGTTGCTTGAAGGGTTTTCAATTTATTTATAGTAAACATAAATACATAACTTAATATGTATAGTATGTTAAATTGAAAAACAAAATATGGACAAAACTGAATACATCCGACATATGCCCGTTTTTATTTTTTTAGTGCTATCGTACAAAGGAATAAAAACTAGTGACGCAATAATAGCACTTCCTAAAAACAAAAACTTTAAAAAACTATATAAAAAGTATAATATTATAATATATATAATATATATTATAATAATTTTATTATTATGTTGAAGCTGGTTTGAGCTAGTGCACTTAAGCATTTATACTCTTTTTTAATTCGAGGTTTCTTCAAAAACCTATATATAATATATAGTCTCATATTAATTTTGCCTATAGAAGTAGAACTATATTCACTCTAATGATTATACCTCAATAAGAAAAAACAGAAACAAAAGTAGAATCTGTTTTATTTGTTTTTGATACTCGATACACTTTATATACTACCTCAGGATTTCGCTACCTGGACATTTTTTACAATTGCTAGACTAATTAATTTAAGACTAACAAGCAGAATCCAGATAGATAGAGTATCTAGTTTAATTTATTTTGACCAATTTCATAAATATTGTAGCTGTATTTTCCGATTAACGCAACAGGTCTCTGTTAAAAGTTTTGTATTATTGCCATTTTTTCTTATTTTTCTATAGCTTTTGTATAGATTTTGTATGGAATATGACATTTATTGCTGCATATTTGAGGGTTTAAGTACATAGCATTAAGCATACTTAAACAAAGCATAAGAGTAAATACAGGATTTATAATTTTGAAGATATATAATTCGAAAAAACATCACGTTACAAGACTAGGTATACTTACGGATACAAACTGTAGATTCTGCTGTTAGAATGCTTTGCTTTTTTATGAACATACAGAATAGGCTCCTGGAAATGTATATTCTTACGAAAGAGGCAATAAAACTTTGTAGAGTAGATTCTATACTACTTTTCTCTTCGGTATATTCTTGCCGAAAAGGCAATAAAACTCTGTAAAGTTGGTTCTGTACTACTTATTATTAACGCAACAGGGCTTAGAGACCTACTCTAAACCCATGAGGGGGCACAATAAACCCGACGGTCGCATTGCCACATCCTCTAACAATAATAAATAAATAATAATTTTATGAATTTTTTTAAGTAGCAGTTTATAAAATAAAAATTTAATAAATCTATTAAAAATCCCTACCAACTTCTTAAGCAAATACAAAAATAGAAATGCACCTTATTTTCACCTATTTAAATGCACCTGTGCTCAATTTCTTAAAAAGAGGGAAAGGGAAGAAAACAAAACCAAACAAAATTGTGTGCCATAAAAATATTTTCATGTACTTGGTGCCACATAAAAATATTGTCCTATATTGGTTAAGGAATGACGTGACTGATGGATGCCGCATAAAAGTGAATGACCTATTTGCAAATAATCCTACATGCAGACGAAAACCTAACCTAGAGTTGCCAAGCACACACACATACTGCTGTTGAACCCAAACAAAATGTAAACAAACCAAAATAAAGACAGTCAGTCAGGCACTCTGTCAGACGGCAAAAGGCACAAGGCGCAAAGCACAAGGGATCGATATATATGATAATGTTAACGAAATAATAATAACAAACCAGAGAAACCTCACCTAAATTAGGGGAGACCTACCATCAGCCACAACAACAACAGCAACAATAATAACAAAACGGCAATGTACCACAAAACAAAGCAAGACAATGGCAAGGGTTCCCTTTTCCATACTTACACATAAGCTAACCAGCAAGTAAATTTCTTTTTTGGCTTTGTGTACTTTTTTTTGCTTTTTTCGCTTTTTTTTGTTATTGTTGATATTTTTGGGGGAGAGCTTATACATCAACAGCTTTTTTGTTATGTTTTTGGTATTGTTTTTGTTTTTGGTTCTGGCTTGGTTTTAGTGCTTTTTATATGTGTGTTGTGTTGTTTTGTTATTATTGCATTCGGTTTGTGTTTATTTGCCCCATAATGTGTCATAAAAGCGGCTCGACATCATTTTATAGACTTTGCATGCGTAACTGTTTGATGATGTTAATGTTGATGATGATGATAATAATGACGCTGGCGATGATTACAAGTGCGGCGGCGACGGAGGTGCCATTTGCGTGTGTGTATTTGCGTAATGCTAACACGGAATTCTTGTTTATTCTTTAGGTGCTACCAAATTTCTGCTTGGCATAGGTCAGGTTACTTGTTAGCGTTCACTTAATATTATGGGGCTATTAGGGATGGAGGCTAAGATTAAGGCTCCGTGTTTGTTTGGGTCGTTAGTATTGACGTAAAAACGAATTTAATTTTCATATGCGTTTTTTGCGGTTTTGTTTTGTTTACTTTGCAATATTTTTTCTCTTTGGGTTTAATAAATTCGCTGAGTGAACGTCAAAGTAGACACGCAATCTTTGGGTTTAGTAATTCATGGACTTAAATAGAGTAGGCAACATTCTAAAATACCGAAACCTGTTGCTTTCGGTTTGATAAATTGGCCGCTTCAGTGACAGCTGCTTTTGTTAATGTCATTAATTAAAGGAGCACTGAACACATAAAACGACAAGCTAAAGGGTACTCTCGTAAGATGTTATCCTTGCTGGAGAATATTATGAAAAACAAAAATTTTTTAAATAAATTATATCTTAAACTTAATTAAATTGTAGTCAACAATGCAAAATAGCCATTACCATAAAGTTTCATTGTCGTATATCATATTAATTTTAATTAATTTAATCGCATAGATTATAATTATAACTAATAATTTTAATATTCATATTTCATGGTCTATATTATGGGAACTGAACACTGGTGCAGTAAACCCGCATACGTATTACTTAATATCTATTAAGTATTTTAACAAAGGACTCCAAATTAAACACGAATCTTTAACTATCCGATACAAACTTTATTTACTTTTACTTGGAACAAATTCCGAAATGTTCTCTTTCACAGAATTAAAAAACTGAACATTTCTAAAATTCAATTTTACATTTCAATTTCCATAAATACATTGCCTACTTGCATCGCCACAGTACCCCCTCTTAGCGGTGGAGTACCAGCAACAACACGACACAAAATCTGAGTCGATACCGCAAAGTCTTATTCCCGAAATTCCGCGAACCCAAAAGTTAACTTTCAATTCGTTGAACTTGTGTTTCCAAAAAAATAAAGCTGTAGTTTATAAGCTCGTTCTAATTTAAAGCACGGCAAGTGCTTTGGTTGGTGTCAATTAAATAAAGTAAGTGACAATAAAACCTGGAACTTGAGCATTGAAAGTTTGTGCAGCCTTGGCTTCTTGTGGATAAACACGATTAGTCATCGCTTCTAATTTGACAGGCACGAGTTCTAAGCCTGGCACTTGCAGTCCAAACAAATTATATACGGACTATAAACTAATTAAATAAAAAATTCGATTATTCCCAAAGACCACTGATGAAGAGTACTTGGCAATACTCGAAACAGCGTTGTATGGTCAGCCAAATTTCAATAAAGTTAAAAATAAATTTTTGTGTTTGTCCTTTATTTCTTTCTTTGTTATTCGAAAACCCTTCTAAAAATTTAATAAAGCTTCTTTGTCACTATACAAAGTAAGTCTAGCTTTACAGCAACACTAATACTTTATAAAATATCAATATTATT
>NC_051846.1:42296075-42305133 GCF_002237135.1 Teleopsis dalmanni
AAATAAAAATGGATAAATATTGTACTTTAACTATATTTTTTCTTTGACTACCTAGTAGAAAAAATAGTAAGCAAACAATAAAAAAAAATATATTTGATTATTTGTCCTTATTCATGCAAATCAATTCAATGGCACATTTGATTTTTTCAATATGTTTGCTTTGTTTTTGTTTAAATTACAGATTTCGTTGTTGTTTTTTTTTTTTATGTTCTATTAACTTATATCAAAACAAACAAAGAATATCAGAATCGTCAGAATCAGAATATACACCGTATTCAGAGACATAAATACACATACATATATGGCAATAATTTTGTTATTGTTTTACTACAAACAAACTGGCTTGAAAATGTCCGTTATTCTGAAAAGAATCTTAGGTCGTGTGCGAGGTAGGCTAAGTTGCGTTCTAAATGAGGGAAATTCTAAGTTGTGTCGATAATGTATTGATGTGTCGATACGTGTTGATAAATGGCAAAATGGTGCAGTGCAAAAAATCCCAAAAAATCTCCCATTTGGTTTAGCATCAACTTAGCCTAACTCGCACACGTCCTTAGTTTTAAACTGCCAAACTCTCGTTAATCGTGTGTTTAAAGCACTTATTATGACAGACACCTATTAATAATAGGTATTATTCATGTTCTTTCATTCATTTATTTCAATTTGACTTCTTCCATTGACATCATTGAATATGCATACTATATACATATACGTATACATACATATGTACATTATACTTACATGAAAAAGTTTAAAACTATATTTACATATAAAAATATATGCTAAACTTTCACAAAGATTAGATTTTGATTTAAAACTTATTAATTCAAAATTTAAAGAAGCTTTTTTAAAACTTCTTCATATAAATAATTAAATAAAAATTATAAAACATAAGGAACTTACCGAGACTTTGAGAATGCTACATTGAAATATATTTTGCATCATAAATATGTATGTATGTGTAAATAAACGACTTAAGAAAATCAGTTCTTTGTGCGAAATGCTTAACATTATTAGTTTTTTAACACAATTGATGAAACTACAAATTAAACACAATGCAGGAATACGTAAACAAGTATTAATCAATCTTAATCACTCAAAATATTTATATATTTATAATATGATTTCTTTTAACACCATTTTAAATTTAAACTTCACATTTTCAAGCAATAATAAAATGAATTTTGTCGAATGAATAATTTGTTAAAAACTAATTAACTACTTTATCACTTTTATGTTAATTATACGCGGATTTATGAAAATTCTTCGACAAATGACCACGACGATGCGATTAAAAAAATAAAACTTAGAGCAATTGTTGAAACAACTGTCAAAATAAACTCACCAATAACGGTTATCAAAGATCGTCTGAGCGTATACGTCACCATGCGCTTTACATGAATGCATTTTTATCTACATACAATTATTTATAAACTAATGAGATGAAAAAACACCAATGGTTTTTTAATTAAATCGTAGCAATAATTTTATTTTCTGCAAATATATATATATGAATGGATAATAAATATTTTACTGAATATAAAAGTAAATATAAAACGAATATTTTCTTTTGATACTTTATTTTAGAAGTTGCAGTGTCTAATAAAATTAATCCTTAAAATCTTTTTAGCTAATATTACGAGTGCACAAAATCAATTTTAAATTTAGAAGTTGTTTTGTAATTGTTTTTTTAATTAAATTTACTTTAATGAATAATAATATATTAAAATACTGAAACACTTAATCCAGTACATTATAGTGCATTTTACACCAATATTGCAAGCTACATATATTAATTCTATCAAAATATAGAATCAAGTGAAGAAGGTGCTGGAACCCCTTTAAGATAACAATAACATGGAGTAAAAATATCACTTTAACTATAAAGTTTATAATATAATTTTAAAGACCATATTCTCCATTATTTAAATAATGGGGAGGTTTCGAATATTAGGGAACTACACCACCAAAATATTTTCTTATATTATTATAAATAATTGAATTTTTGGCTGACCGTACAGCTGTTTTGAATATTGCTGAATAAATTAAGTATATTATTTAAATAATATAAAATATTGAAAGCCGAATAAATAAGAATTGTCATTCGCGACAGCCCTACTTTTCGGGTTAACTGTTATTCAAGCGTATGTTACAAACATTTGTTTAATGTGAAATATTGTTGCGATTGATTAGTTTATAGCAAAAACCACAATTTTATTGGTAAAACAATTCAAAAAAAATGTATTTAAGAAATGAATAATTAATGAAAACTACAGCATTTATTAAAGATAACAAACAAATAATTTTTTTTGAATAATTTTAATTAAAAAATAAATTGATGGCATTAAAATTATATTCATTATCATATATTTTTTATGCGTATATTTAATAAATCAACATTACGTATATGAATATAAATCAAATTATAATAAAACACTTAAATTGTATTTTAACATTAAGTTAATTTAATTAAAAAATAGTATTTATCGAAATGCTACCCTAATGTTTTTTCAACAACATTTTTCATTTTTTTGTTACCTTTTGTTATTTACTACTAACCTCAATAGTACAAACAGCTAAAAGGTGTAAGAATCATAGCAAAACTGCTTTTTTTGTTTCGTTTTTTAAAAACTTGTTGCACTGTGAAGCAAAATATGTTTGCAATGTAACAAAAATATATTTACTTTTTCCCTAATCATTTTTCTCTATTATTTATCATATTTTTTTTCATATATTTCAATGTTCTACCTTTTATTCAGTTTTCTAATGGAATCTTTAGATACGCGTTTTGCGTATATAATGTGTAAATATATAACAAAATATGTTAACCATTCCGTCTGTGGCATACCTACTTGAAAAAATCGGTATAAAAATTCTCAACGTCTTTAGCAAAAGGAATTAAGTCAGCGATTGAAAATGTCCTCAATACATAATGAGTTTCTTTTTTAATTTTTATTTATTCATTAAAATTAACTTGAAAAAATATTTTTAATATTAGGTAAAATAAGTATACGACTGAGAAAATCAAAAAAACTACAAAGATTTCATCGGCTTAATGCTTATCCATAAAGGAAAATATTCAAGAATTTTTATTTTATAGCCTTAATTTTCAATTTTGTAACTAATAATGATATTTTTTGTAAGCATATATGCGTGTATGAAAAACATTATGGAAACAAACATACAATATAATTATGTTATTTACTACTCTTGTAGTTGAAAAGTCAGTATTTACTTTTCGACTTAATTTTGTAGTTAAGTGGCAGCAAAAATAATGAATAAAAAGACTAGTTGGAATAGCAATAATGTTTATACTAAACCACTCATATAGGATACCCAAGTATTGCTCACAACTCCTATATTGGTTTTAACGTTAGAATGACATTAGTTACAAAAACCACTATAAAAAAGTAAACAGAACTAAATTTTAACAAATAAATAGATAAAGTGGAAAGGGAAAACTCACTGTGTGTAAGAAAGAACAATGTTTTCTGAAGAAAACCTTTCATAAAACATTTTTAGTTAAAATGTTGCGAAAAACACAAATATGTTTATGCAAAAAGTATTGTACTCAGCGGATCGCCATTTTTGGATTTTATATATATTTTTGGTCTTATTTGTGGTTTTCAAACACATCAAAAACCGAACTGTGCTAAATTTATAACCTACGCCAATACATACCCATCGCTAAATTAATTAATTAGAATACTAAACTATGTAAAAATATATTAAAAAATATTATATATTGAAAAGGTTCAGCCATACAATTTTGCATCTATCAGTTAAGTGAGAAACTTATATAAACAGTATCTATATAAAGCATCGCAATAGCAGAAAGAATAAAAAGAGGAAACGGAAGCAAGTATACCAAAATATTTAATTTTATACCTAAATTCATATACATATGTTATATATTATCAATACTGAATGCACGAATTTTTAAATACGATAATAGAAATAAGTATCCCTTTTTGTTTCTTAAGCTATAAGTACATACATATTTACTAAGCAAAAGCAGTGAAGTGATATAATAATATTATTTCATAGAAATAATTTTTCAACAAATAATTCATTAATTTTGCCCCACTGTATTCTTCTCTCTTCATACATTATTTGCCTTTGAAATTTGACACTTTTTGGTTAAACTGAAGCTGATTTAAGCCGATTGAAATAACAACTTTTGGTAAATACTTGCACACATGTTCTCAATAATATTTGGACGTACTTTAGCGCCTCCGTAAATTAATGGATGATAATTTGCAGGGTATTAATGCCAAAAGAATGGTTGGCATAATTGAATGAAAATAATAAGACCACTGAAAACTGGTTTTAAAAATTAATCGACATGAAGACATAATTTTTCAGTATAAATAATACTTAGTATTATTTACATTATTTACATTTTACAAATATGCATATATGAAAGTAGTATTCTTTTAATACAATAGAAATAATTTGATGACATATCGTAGATATGTGATATAACATATGTGAGACATCATCAAACTTAAGAAAATATGCAATGGAGGTCCCATTGTTTATATAAAATATACACTGAGACACAATAAAAATTTCCCGTCTTCAAATCTGGCACTCCATAATTAACTGTAATATTTATTTACCATATATAAGACTATATTTGACCACAGACTTATTAAGTGTAAAAAATAGAAAAATGGAATTTATCCTGATCTATACATTATGTGTCAATATTTCGACAATCTTCTTGGAGATTTGTTTCTGGAGACTTTTTTCTATAATGTAATATTTATAATTTTAACAAATTGGTCATATGATAAAACAAAAACAAAAAAGTTTATATTGATTTTAATATCTACTGCGTATTTATGATGAATGCTCTAATCTCTACCACATAAGTTGGTACTTGTCGGACACATGACTTGTATATTTTGTTTGAGGCGTCTTCATAGACAATCGCTATGATGCCTATTTTTTTCTATTGTCTTCAATTTAGGTTATATATCATTATTTAAAATTTTGATTTTAATTGAGAGATAATATATTTTTAAGGAATACAAGAGAGCAAAACCCAACAATACAAATGTAAAAACTTTTCTTTTTAGCGTACGAACCAACTTTCTCAAATCTTTAATATGAATTAAACTCAAACAAAGCAAATGCAGCTAAATCATAAATATTTTATACTAAACTATACGATCGAATCAGTTTCATCCATTGAATTTCAAGGTTTGAATACAGGGATTCATATTCATTGATTCTGTGGTCCTGTTTTTCAAGCACATGTCTTTAAAATAAGAGAAGAGAATAAGTAGACAATCGATTTCCCACTGGGTAGTGTCTTTATTAACCTATATATATTATATTTAAGAGTCATGCTAAATAAGGTATTAAAGCAAATGTATCATATTCTTTCATTAACAAACCTGATTTACAATTAAATATAATATTAAATTTTAAAAAATAACAACAATAGAAACAAAATTAGTGTTTTTGAAAACAAAGTTATTAGTCATATATGAGTTCATTGAAATTTATTTTATTTAATTTTATTATTTTTATATTTTAGGTATTGGAATCAAATGTAACCCAACTTTTAGATGAAGTAAGAGATTTTAATGCAGATTTACTGGAAGTGCAACGACTTGATACGTTAATCGATACACTTAGGAATTACAATGGACCTACAATATGTCATGAGTGGCCCTTTCCTTTAATATTTAAAGGTACAATCGATGAAGCTGATGTGGCCCAAATCCTCAACTCACAGCGTGACTTCAAAAGTGAACGAAAAAAGTTTGGTATAGAGAATTTTGACACGTAACGTTTAAAGTCTGCCACAAAAACCTATTAAATAAATAAATTAAATTAGTATTAAAAAATATTATTTTACGATCAATAACAATTTATTATTTTAAACTCAAATTAATTTTTTTTTATAAACCATAGACTTCTGTACATATATATATAATATAGTATATGTTATAAATATATATATATATATATTTGTATATGTACTCATATATAATATTTTATATAGTTTTAAATTAAATTGTTGAAATAAAATTGTCCGTTACCGCAATGTAACATTTAGTTGTTGCGAAGTTGTGATACTGTCTAAAAACTAAGCACAAAAAACTAATCTTACTAATATAACCATAAAATTAACTTGAATTATTTAAATAAAAAAATGTGTTTTTAAATAAGTTTTCATGAGTACCTAAGTTCGTTACACTTTAATTGATTTGAATTTTTAATAGTTGTGGGAATTCCGTCGAATGAGTTTTTTTCGCTATATCAAATTAATAATTACTTTTATTAAATTATGTGTAAGTATTAAGAGTACCAATGAATATGCCCCACATATTTTTTAATTAATATTTTACGGAGTTAAAAAATTAACAAAAAATCACGTTTTAATTAATACTCCAAAATGGTTTTAACTGGTAACAAGTCTTGCATTGCCATGTCCTGCCCTCCTATAGGTTATGCAAATAAAAAAGAAAATTATGGTAAAGTCAATTATTTATGCACATAACACAGTATCTGATGCTGTAATTACATGGAAATCGTTATCACTGCAGTGCCAAAGAGTTTCCGTATGACATCAAAGATAATAATGAGCACATAATAAATGGAGACCTATTTCATATGCACACTGTTGTGCGATAACTTTTGAATTACCTTGTAAAATATATGTAACCCTTAAAAATTTTTATATTCAGAAAGTTGCGAAAAAAGTAGAAAATAATAATTACTCAGACTGAATTATCAGAGTTTACTTTTGTAGGCTTAAGTAGCAGCATATAATTATCGCACTCAATGCCATAATTAAGCAAGGACAGGGAGCAGTAAAGATTGTGGTCATGGAATAAATCAGTGCAGCAGAGTCAACATTTAAGTAAATTGATAAATTAAAATAAATGAACAAAAGCAAAAATTTATATTATAGCCTTCAATGAAAGATTCAATAATCAAGAATATTAATTCTTTAAAATTATCTTTTTTTCCATGCTTCCAATCTTTTTTGAGAAAAGAAAGAAATTTTGAAGTCTTCTCTGCATAAGTGAATCATATCCAACATGGCAATTTAAACAATATCTAAAAGATATTAAAATATATTTTAATTAATTATAAGAAACGGTCATATGGTCAGTCCAAGATTTCAGGTTTTCCTTATGAAGTTCTACATATGACAGATAAGTAGAAACTTTCCTTCTTCTTTGGTATATAACATTACAGCAAAATTCAATACCTCACAAAAATATCATATAAATTTTAATTATATATAAAAAATATAATATAATTAAATCTGTTATTATATTATGACGAATATCCAAGTCAAAGAAGTAGGGACGTTCTAAGCTTAAGAGAGAGCTTAAGAGGAATTTAAAATAGAAATAAAAAAAATTATCAGTAACACCGAATAAATAATGTTAGTAAATGTACTAAAAGTAAAATACCTGGAATTCTGTAAAATAATAGAGCCGACAAAGAGAAATCTCTATCTCAAAGAGTCTAAAATGTAACCGTAGCAAGTTGTGATCTTATAACATAAGAGAAAATATAATTACAAAATATTCATATTTGCTATTTTCTGAAAATATGGACAACTGTGAGGAGTAGTCATAACTAATCGCAGAGATAAAGGTCTGTAGATATTTCAAATTTCAACTTACTTCAAAGTTTTCTCTGGAATAGCTTGAGCAACATCTGGATCTGTATAATTTTTTTGATTAAATTTTTAATTACTTACCTTAAGAAAGTGCAACTCGATATGATATATGACACCATCTATGATTCCGCAAAGCAATCACCGCTTCGACTTTTTAGGCAGTGGTCCATGCTTTAGAGCTATGTGCGAGAGAGTGCCTACGCATGGGCACCCGAGGTACGAAAATATGCATTCTTGCGGACAGCCAAGCAGCTCTAAAATGTTTAGCAAACTCCTCACAGCAATCAAAGTTTTTTGATTTATTTTCAACTTCTCAATATTCTAGCATCGAGGAACTATGGTACTCTTATGTAGGTACCGAAACATGAAGTGCATGAGGGCAATGAAATAACAGACTCCCTAGCATGTTCTTCTTTCAATGATCCAGTGCCTTACAGCGGGTTAACAAATAGCTTTACAAATAACTTATTATGTGAACGGGAGAAACAAAATCTACTTTAACACTGGAGAGCCCAAACAGTCATGTGGCAGAGGATTTATTAATTCTGAACACATCAAAGTTGACGCTAACCTTAACCTTAGCCGAAACGATATTAAACTCTGCAGTGAACTTTTTACAGGACTTTTTACTGTAGACTCAATTATCACATGAAGAATATAGGTGTGGGAGAAAATAATTATTGACGACTCTGTAATGAGGAGAAGGTAACATCAGAACGTATTCTATGCAATTGTCCAGCGGTGGCAAGACTTAGACTTGATTACCTTGGAAGTGGAATCTTAGTACCAAATCAAATAGGTAAAATTAAGCTCTCACTAATTACAAGATTTATAAATAGTCTAGAATTATTTTAGTTGAGCTCTTAGGCGCACAATAGATCTTCTAGGTCGGGGTGCATTCATAGCCTATTATTTAATAACAATAAAATCTATGATATATTTTAAAAATAAATTGTTCAAGTTATTTAAACATTTTTATTCTACTATATATAATTATTTAAATCTAAAGTACATATTAGTCAAAAACAGGAAGAAAAAGTACATACAAAGTTGTATTTAAGTAGATATCAAAATTTTGCTAAAAAATTGTTGAATTCATTTTAATTGGATTTGTTGCTACTGCAATGATGAATTTCTGTAATAGAACGCATCCTCTACGCCACCATTTCGATTAGTAGAAATATTGTATGAACGTGGCTCGAAATGATACCGGGAATTAATATTCTTAATAGATATGTATTATTCGTACATGGTCGCGCCTCTAATCATTCTCACTTCATAATCTCATCCATTAAATTACACACATAAACGTCCATTTGCGAATAATCGAGCAACGTGTTGCGCACAATATCCAACAGAAGACTTGGCCATAAAGTTTCCAGCTTGTGAAGTTTTTCAATTGCATTG
>NC_051846.1:42305233-42308404 GCF_002237135.1 Teleopsis dalmanni
AAAAAAAAAGTAAACAAAAATTATTGCAAAAATAAGAAGGACAATAGTTGGTAGCTACAATAATATTGGCATCAAAGTAATCCCACATAATGCCAATTCAATTGTAAACCAAAGAACCACTTAAGAGAAGACAATCGGTACATCGTATCATATTTAATTTTAACAATTTCTGCAATTGTTTTCAGTCTCATTCAATGATTGTAGTTTATGGTGAAAATACTTCATAGGGTTAAGACTTTAAATGGTATTAAAACAATTTTTTGATAGACTATATTTATATAATACAATATTACAGTATACATTCAACAATTTTTATATATACTTGTATTATTTTTAGGTACAAAATGTTAAATAATCCTTTTTTAAAACTCTAAAATAGTTTAAAGATAGCTAGGGAAGATGGTTTTATATTTCTACTGATTGGTGTCAGAGACTTTAGGATTTTGTTTGCCTTGATTTCCTCTTTATAATTAATTTAATTTGCATGATTCAATACAGTACAATTTTTATATTGAAAATATTTCTATAGATATTGATTATAGAAATTTTTCTTAATTCTATTTCAATTGTATTGTTGTATTCTCAATTTTTTATTGAGCAATATTTAGATTGAATTGAGTTAAAATTTGGTTAAGTTGAGGAATATAAGACAATAAGAAGCAACTGCAAAAATCATTTACAAACAAACTATCATTTTCAAATGTGCAGCAACAACAATGTTGTTTTGTGTAGAGGCTTAATTAGAAATAAATCAAAAGACGTCTTTAATTGATGCTTATGATAGATATGCGGTGATATGAGACATATTAAAAAAAATTCTTTTAGACTTAAAAATTTTCGCAGCACTACTTTTCTATTCTTTAATTTAATTTTAATTAAATTTCTTTTCTATAATTTTCATGAATTTTTAATTACATTAGTAAATTTACAAGTTTTTATTCAAGCAATAACACTAGTAATCATATATTTATTACTAGCAACAATATTATTAACAAATAATTTTCGGCGTATTAATTATAATTCAATTACTTGTAAAAGTATGTTTTTTTTTGTCAATGTTCGTTTTAACAGTTGTTAGCCATTTGCACATATAATCATCATGTTCAGTTCAGTCACGTTCGTGACTCAGTTCAAGTAACATACCGTGGAGGTAGGATTATTGGAAGGTTGATTACCATCTTACAATCAGGATGCCAGAATAAGTAATTTAAGCAACTATGATAAGATATTCTAATTGCCAATATGCATCTGAAAAGAAAACATATAGTCCTATGTGTTTGTATTTACTGTAGAGCAGAGGGCTGAGGAATATTCAAATCGATTTGCTGTCGTATACAGCAGTAGAAATTTTGTCCATTCACTTTATAGAAAATTTTGTGACATTATCTTATGATTTTATAAAATTCAGCTTGTGCATCATGTTCATGGTACTGTCGGTGAAAGTGTCGATTTGTTTTAAGTTTTTCTGTTCAGAACAAAATCTTGTAAGCGATGAGGCTTATTTCAGCTTGATCGGAGCGTCAACAAAAAAACTTGTGTTTAGTAGGTTTAGTAGGTTTTCAGAATAACCAGAAATCATTATTGAAATGCCGTAATATAAACAAAAATTAGATGTATGGTATGTTTAAGGTCTAGTGAAATGATTTCCTTATACTATTGTAACCGTCAACATTCTCATTCACACAACAAGCTTGATTTCAATTCGTATATACTGACAATACAAAATTTGGAAGATTCTGGAAATTTTCCCAGAATAAGTTTTAGTTTCCTGCTTAAGGAAATAAACACAACACAATAAATAATTTTCAAATAAAAATATAGCCTCTGTGTTTACAGTTCCGCTAAAGCAAGAATACTGTTTCAAGCACAGATACCACTCTATACTATTCCAATAATGCGGCAGGGCAGTACGGTACGATCAATGCAGACTAATTTGTTCTTTAATGAACAATAGCTTTGGTTTTAACAAATTAACAACATGCCATATAGCGCACAATTTTACGTAATGGTTTTTTAAGTCAACTTTCCTGTTCTTGTGATCACAGTTTATCAGATTATTTTCTGATTCACACACATAAACTATAGATTAGTAGCCAATATTCGTACAATCATAGTCAACAAATAAAATTAACCAATTTTGAAACTTTGAAAATCTTTCCAAATGAATAGTGCTATACAGGTGAATTTTTTTTAAAATTTTTCCATGAACAGTACCATGTTTTTAATATATTTCAGCACTTTAAAAATCAGACCCTTGAAAGAAACTCTTATCACCAGTTGATAAATTGATTATATACTTCTATCAACCATATTGTCTGGCTATTGTTGCAGTCTTTTTTGCTTAATTTATTTCTTTAGGTCAGAAGTCTCTATCTGACAAAAAGTTTATAAAGAATTGAATGTTATTATTATAAAATTGATGATTAGGTTCGTAGCGCTGGATTTTATAATTAAAAGACTTAATTACCTACTACTCTTTATAAAAACAAATTAATTATATTCTTTTTGCTTCGTCGGTGATATTGTCTCCGATAGTTTACAAATCGAAAACTCAAAACGTTAGATAGAACTATTCATAAAATGATATTTCTTCAAAGACAGTTTTTTTTTTTCGAGGCTGGGGAACAAAAAATGTCTATACACACCCGCAGAAACGTCTTTCTGTGGGTAGTGCATGGTTCGCACTAATGGCTGACATGCTAAAAAACTCCCCTTTCCAGGATGAAGTACATGACCCGGAATCACCGCTAAGTATTGCTTTAGGTCATGCACATCCTGATTGTAAGATTTAACGGACCATTTGCTCTCACTTGCCAGTAATAAGAGTACTACGTTTTCCGGGGTCCACATGCCACCAATCTGTGCTTCCAGGCTGGCTCTTTCAGTTGACCATTTATTGCACTCGAAGAATGTGTGTTCTGCATCATCGACTTCTGCGTCGCCGTAAATGCAACTCTGTTGTTCTCGAATGTTCATCCGATACAGGTACTTGCCGAAGTATTCGTGCCCAGAGAGGAGTTACGTCAAGTAATAGTTGACCTCGCCGAACTTTCTTGTCGTCCAGACCACTAAATCGGGGATGAGTCTTGCAGTCCATCTACCACTAGTTTCGTTACTCCACCTGTTCTGCCATTCTTGCATTGTGTGTTCCCGGTAGCTTGTGCTCACGCT
>NC_051846.1:42308504-42317882 GCF_002237135.1 Teleopsis dalmanni
TTATTCAATGCAAATAGAATAAATTATATTAAAGTGCTTTGACTTCGAGAGTTGTAGCCCTATCGAAAAAATAAAAAAATTTAATAAATTTGGAGACTCAAATATTATTATTTACTCAGAGTTAACCCTGAGATTTACATAGAGACCATTAAGAGAAATGCATACGACTACTTCTTCAACTTCAACTTGCGTGGAAAGTACTTAAGTCATGTGCAACTTCCAGTTTAACATGCCCACCTATAAAAACATTAGATCCTCGAAACTCATCAAAAGAGACCGCATGAACACTGCAAGTTTTACTGCAGAACTTACTGGTGATTGGTGTATAGAAACCCACGCAGAGAAACTGAGCATTTCTCATAATTCTCACTGTAGAAGTTGTGGAAACCCACAAAAAACAACCATAATACTTTTTTTTTGCCTGGCTTTAGCGTCCAGAAGTAATAGGTTATTACAAAGATACTTCTTTGACAGTTTATCAGACTGTTCATCGTTGTAGACGGGAGACCTATTAAATTATTTAAATTCAACGGGATGGATTTAGTCTTTATTCTTCTATATTAGGGGTTTTGTCAGGAATGTGCTAGCAAAACACCGAAAAATCACTAATTAAGGTACGTGGTAATCAACCTAGAGATCGAGTGTTAAAGTCTGAGTCTGTTGCAAATAAATTATGCAATCAAATAATTTTTAAATATCTCAAAAATATTAATAGTTTCAACATTTATCGAAGGAATGCCAGAAAAAATAATAATAATAATTCGCACTCAATACCAAGATGCCAGTGCTTGGATCCTACATAACGGTAACGTAAGTGATAGGTTTTTCACGCCCACGGGTGTAAAGCAAGAGTGCCTACTTTTGTTGTTGCTGTTCTCAAAAAGGTAACGTTTGAGAACAGAAAAATTATTCATCACCCTGAAAACCTGGACTACGCTCGTCTCTTCGAAAAAAGAACACCTATAAACGAAAATCAACTACCTAGTAGAACCAAAACATGAATTGTCAGAAGTATATTAACAACTCTTTTCGTAATTGAGTGTAGATCCATCGAGTAAGTTCATCGATGAGTTCTGCTATTTGGGTAACTTCGTTAGTACACATGGAAATATTTTCTTAAATAAAAATCCATCTTTACAATACCTGTGTAAAATCCGTCCTATTGCATGAATCCAAAACTTTGTTTAAAGCTTTACCAATAGATGCCTATGTAATATTTTGAGAATTTAGTGGGCGCGTAAAATTTCAATTAAGGAACTATTTCAATGTATAAACCAAACAGAATCCAACGAACAAGTCAAGCGTTGGAATTATAATTGGCTTGGCCATATTCTTCGAAAGCCGTACGACGAAATATGCAATATTTAGGCTGGAAATAATTCACCACAAATCTACTCCCAGCGTCAAGTTATCTCTAATTATAAAGTTATTTCTAATTTTATCACAATCTACCTTAATCATCTTAATCAAGTTAAATGTTTATCTGGCATCTAACTGTATATTACTATGAGGCGATTAAGTATTCATATGTATTCAAAATTACCATAAAGAGATTTTGGTTGTTGAATATATATGGACTATATCATATAGGTCTATATCTCTTTATAAAGATATCATTATTAAAGATAGTTGAATTGGGTTCAAGTGTCAAATTGTGGCCTTCAATGCTTTCAGGCGAAGAAAAAGCTAGCGACCTTTAGTCAGTAAATTTAATGTACTAGTTATCAAAATTAATATATATGAACTATTTCTTCCCATGAGAACTGCTATACTTACTTGTTCCATATATCAACCGTTCAATTAATTATTTTTATTTTGTGTGCTTTTTCAAAATAAATTTTATTCTAAGCAATTATTACTAAGCATGAAAAATGGGTAATATATGTTTATAGTGATATGTTGACAAAAATTTTATTATTAGTTATTACCAAATTTTTTGGTATTATATTGTGTATAACTGTGAATCAAGCTTTAAAAAAGTATAAGAAAAATTAAAATAAATTGGTTGTGGCAAATCTTCCAATGACACTTAATTAAATTATACTTTTAAAATTAAGGAATATGTGCTTTTTAATGTCGCATAAAAGAAATTTGTTTGATGTCGAACATGTATGTACTTAAACTGTAAATATAATTTAAAAGTGTTTACTTAACACGCTACGGTTGCGTTTATATGTGTATGAAAATTTCTTAACATATTTACAGTATTTATTATTCCAACATCTACTCTTGCAATGTCGTCATAATAATGTAATCACATCAAGGCTGACTGACTTCATCTGCGAGAATACCAAATATGGTCACATCAACACATCACCAACAACACCGTACGACCATGTTAATAATGTGTTAAAAAGGATACAACAGGCACATTTGTGCTGTTTTAAGGAGATTTTCGCAAATATGCAATTACAAGTTAATTAACTTTTAGCCATATTTGTTGTTGGTAAAATATGTACTTCATAATTTATGCACATCTATAATGCAAATGTACTCATGTACGAATGCAATTAAGAGTTTGTGAAGTATGTGGCCCGTGACACATGGACGGACGTCAGTGAATACTTTCCCGCGTATACGTGGAAAGAAAAACTATTTCATTTACGGATACATATTTCTTTTTTTTTTTGTTTTGTTCATTTTAATAAAGGTTACCACATTCTGCATATTAAATTATTTTGAAGATAATGAAAATAATTAATGAAAATAGTTCAGTGGATGAAAGCGAAAGTCTTAACGACTAGGGAGTAAATATTGCACTACACTTGAGAGCTTAAAAATTGTAAGAAATTCAATATTTATAAAAAAAAAATATATTAAATACTTTATAAATAATATAAAAAATAAAATTTTGTATTTAAAATCTGCAACAAATATTTTTTGATAATTTTAATAAATATTATTAATACGGGGGTTGTTTGATAAGTCAATAATAACTGCACGCATTTATTTTTAAATAGTTTTTGTAATGTTTTTTTTTTAAACCGGAAATACTTTTAAGCTTAGGTTTTCTACAGATAAAGAAAATTCTTTTGTCTTCACAATTTTTAAATGAATACAAATTTTGTCAAATTTGCAAAAATGGAACAAGAAAAACTTATTCAAATGTTGATTAAAAAACAACAAAACAAGATTTCTGAAATAAAAGAAAGCTCAAAAAGTTAGATAGATACTCTAGTTCTTCCTATGGAATAAGTGGTTTGCCGTATAAGTAGTCTGTATCACTGGTGGTATGAATATCAAAAATTCTGCTTCTCCAGGAGACACCGAAATGAGGTAACAATATAGGACAACAACATATGGTGAATCTATTGTAGTTTATGATTGAACATAATGGAAGATTGCAAAACAAAGGTTTTCAGGATTGTTTTTACAGTAAATATCTCATAAGTACGCGTACCTAACATTTTGAAATAGCGTTTGAATATGGAAAAGATGATTGCAATTCAGGATTTTAAAGGCATATATAGTTAAATTGACAAAATTTAACTATCCAGCGTTTTTCTAATTTTTTTATTCCCTCCAAATAATAGGTTTTCTCAAAGCTCTCAAAATACGCGTTTGTTTCGGTAATGACTTCTTCAATCGACTCAAATATCTTACCGCCCCGCCATTTCTTTAGATTTGGAAACAGAAAATAGTCGCAGGGGGCTAAATCTGGAGAATATGCTGGATGGAGTAGCAGTTCGTATCCCAATTCGTGGATTAGGGATCGTATTGCTTAATTAGCACACGAAATTACCTTTTTGCATTTTCGTAAAAATTCACGAGTTTGACTGCTTTGAACGACTATCAAACACCACCCAGTTGTCCAGTGGTAGATTACAGTTGACGGCAGCACTGTTGCATTTGAAGTAACTGCGCGGGAAATTCAAAAAGTCACTGACTTATTAAACCGCCCTCGTATAATCCCTATTATTATTATAAAAGTGATCTATATATAGCTGATACAGTGGATCTCTCAAACTAGATTTTTGATTTGTAATGACTTTTTATTTCTATAACCAATTTACTAACAACTTGGTTTTCGTTATTTAATTTAATAAATTTCGGGTTAGAACTTATTAGTTTGGTATTTGTTGTTATATTTTTCTTGCTGAAGATAGTATAATCAATTTGATAGCACGTGTTTGCCTTTATAATAATTCATATCACTTTTTTAATGCAATTTTACAGGAAGCTATTTATAGTTGCCTAAGAATTATATGATGACTCAGCATAAATTAACAAAAATTGATTGAAATGATTTAATATATCCACCGAGTACCTCGGGCCTTACACCGTCGGACTATCATTTGCTTCGGTTAGAAACTTTAACAAAAGCGTCGTAATGAAGCTTTATTTCTGTAATCGATTTATTAAATTATAAATTGGCTACTGTATGTAATTTAGATACTATATGTGTGTTATATTAAAACTTAACATTTTTTAAGGAAAGGTTCATGCAGATCTCCTTTAATCACACTTTTATTTCATATGTATTACAAGTTTTTAAATTAAATTGAATAAACTAAAACTTACTGCTACTATCCTTAACTATTATCAAATTAGAAGCAGATAAAGTAATGATGATATCCTTATCATAGTAGCAATAGTAAAAAGAACAAAAATGACTTAGAGAGAGAACATGTTTTAAAAAACGAAAAACATTGAAGAACTTATTTTCCAATTAATTAAAGTTAATTGAAAGCTCTCCCCTTTAATCGTGTTTTAATTATTAAGAAAGTGTGTGAATTATTTTCTTCCATATTAAAAATGAAAAAAGGGATTAAAGAATGAAAGCTACGTTAACATTTCTTTGAAGAGTAAGTTTTTGCTTTTTGGAAACAAGGCCGCCACTCCTACCTACCTACCTAAGTTTTTGCTTATGAAGAGAATAAAACATTAAATTGGCGAAGGAACAATGCAATTCAGAGTAAGTTAATCGAAAATTTAAGACTTATTACATAAACAGGATATCATAATTTTAGTAAACAAATATATGAAAATTTGAAATAAAGGACTTATAAGTAGGATAAAAATCTCAGTATTATTTTTAAACAATATTTTTTTTCTTTCTTTTTTCAAATGCGGTATAAAATCCTTCTATGGAGTATAAATAAAAATATTTTTAGTCAGATATTTAGAAATCTGTTCATCTTTTCAGAATCTGAAAATCAACATAAAATCCAACATAGTTGAATAAATATTTTAAGATGAAAATTTAAAATCATTTTAAAATTATTTTGGTATTATCTTACCTCATTTATGCAATATTCTTTTCAGTAAATTTTCATAGAGTTTGCTTATTAGGAAAAATATATTTGTAGTTTTCATATCTTTCAGAAAGAAAACTAAAACATTTTGGTTTATGTTGAAAGTTAAACCAAATATTGCTCAACATAACTTGCTTTTACTTACAGCTGCTGCGTATTGAAGTTGAGGTATTAATATGCACCACATTAGACTAATGGTAACCAGGAGCACACCAAAAGGATATGCAAAGCTTAATAATTTTCAGCAGTAACTATGAGTAACATAAGAACTACAAAATTTCTGCAACAAATAATTTTTGGAATATTGCCATTTTTTTTTTAATTTTTTAGCATGTGTAAATATAAACTGCACCTTAAACAAATGCTGCAGTTTCCAAATATAAACTTTTTGTTTTTACAATATCTAAGTTACAGGGTCATCCTAAAAAATATTTATCTAAGAAAATTTATTTCAATCTATATTTTCGTATATATGTTATACCATCATTACAAGCAACTGTTTGTAACAAAGTTCTAAACGTTATATGATTTCTTCTTTAATTCAGTTCTCAGAACCCCAGAAATGAACCCTGTACTGCATTCACTTAAATTAAACAACACAACAGTTACGCACTCATGCAAACTCACAAATTGTCTGTTCCTTACACACTTCATAATCGTAATTATAATTTTGTTTTGCCTGAACTCTGGACTAAGCTTTGTTCTCGAAACCACAATAACCCCAACTAATGAATTTATGCACATGTATTTCTCTCTTATCTGTGTGCACACTCGCAATTCAAAAGGACATCAGGTGCAGGTTAGTGTCCTTAATGCGAAACCAAGATATTGCACTTATTAGTATTTATTGTAGATTGGAAGGCGTGTGCATTGAATTACTTATTTGCCTCCAGCTGCAGTAGTATACCCTGCTCTATTTGTATTTATTGTTTTGGGTTTTGCAAGTTATTTATCTGTGAATTATTTCATATACAAACAATTTCGAAGTGAGTTGGAAAAAAATAATTTATTTTCTAATGAAAATGTAATTGCAGCGGTATAGTAAATTGAAATAACTATTTTCGTGGAAATTTTTTCTTTTGCTTTACTTTCAGAAACAATCTAAAGTAGTTTCTTATGCGCATTTTCTTTTTTTTAATTATAATATTTTATTTAGAAAAAAAAATAATTGTGCAATCTTATATTGCAGGGGAACGAAACTTTATGATGATAATATCAATTGTTAATACTGAACATAAATAAGTATAAACCAACGGTAACGCGTTGTTTCAAAGCACAAAAGGAAAATATAGAAAATAGATAGGTAGTGCTGACTGATCGAGACCACCGATGAACCTGATATAACAATATATATAAATCAACACCAACGCATTGTGTCAAAAGAGTAAAAGAAAATGTAGAAAGAAGGTAGGTCGAGCTGGCTAGCCGAGACCACGGCTATGACCACGGTGTTCCTAGCGATACTAGATTAAATTTTTAAAAAGTAGTTAGTAACGATACAAAACGATATAACGATATAAAGTAACGATATAAAATTTGCCTACCACTTGCGAGAAAGTCGAGCTGGCTAGTCGAGAGTACGGCTAAGACTACGGTGTTCTTAACCATACCATATTCAGTTCTTAAAAGATAGTTAGTAACGATATGTATTGCTAAAAATTTGCCTACCACTTGCGAATTTTACGATATAATTGATTTCGACTTTAGAAACGATACTGAGCGATACTGAGTTAGTGTTTTCGAAAGAGATTGGACAGAAAAATGCGATGAGTTTAATTTCATTTATCCATGGACCTATATATTTCCTGCAATTGTTAGTACATGTAGTGTTCAGCTTAAATATCAGATAGGGTCATATAATTGTTTCGATCGAACTATAACATAGATAAGTGTACTACTTATCGACGGATTCTAAAGTTACATAATTTGATTTTTTCCTTTTTTATTATGTGTTCTGAATCATTTATTTATAGTTTATGAATTTATTTGTAGCATTTCGTAGTTTTCTGTACTATTCTAAGCTGAGTCTAAGCCACATCACTTATTCAGTCCGCCTGCAAAATTACGCAAATCTTGGAACATTTTCATTTCTCTCCTATGCGTTTTAGTCAGACCCAGCCTTACGTCTGTGAGTCAATTTTATCTATAGCCTTCTTTATGCTAAAGATTTTTAGATGATATCAATAGAGATATTCTTAGTTGGTTGCATATTTGTTAACACTAAGAAATTGTCATTTCTCTTTGTAATTTCGTTTTCTTTCTATGCATTTATGTCAAAAAATCCAAAAACGCTTTGAGTCAATTTATCTATTGCATTTATTCACTTGCTAAGCATTTTTGAATGATTCTGTTTATTAAAATTAACCTGAGCTGACTGCTCTGACTGTTTATATAATAGTGCTTTTGCATTTAATTATTTGGCTTCAATTAACCAAGTTTCTTATGCTTTACTGACAACAATCATTTTGTCTGGAACACACTATATTATTACATACGTAGCTACTCACTTAGCTAGCTACTACAGACGGATGTTGTCCTTGCCCACGCGCTCCATCTGCCAGCTAACACGAACAGTGGCTAGCTAGTTGTCGGAAGTTGGTAGTACTGAGTGCCCCATATCGTTCATCAGCTGGTCATTCCATTAAAAATTCGGACGACCTCTATAACGTTTTTTACTTACGCATACGGAATCTAACACGTCTCTAGCCGGATCGTTTTCTTCTATTCGCACGACATGATCAAACTAGCGAAGCCGCTGAGTTTTTATGCGTTTAACTATGTAAATGTCGCGGTATATCTAATCGTTCCATCTAATTTGATACTTATTGCCTGTACGTAAGGGACAATGGATCTTTTAAAGAATTTTTCTTCCGAATGCTCCTAACTTCTTCTTGTACTTATTAATAAGTTTCCAATCTTCTGTGCCATACAGCAGAACAGGCATGATGAAAGATTTGTAGAGCGTGATTTTGGTGTGTCGAGAGAGAGCTTTATTTCTTAATTGCTTTAATTATTCTTACTTAGACTGTAGTAATATTTGTTGGCAAGAGTGATTATTCATTGAATCTCTGACATTATTTTTGTTATTTGTGCTGGCTCCTAAATAATTATAGTCTTGTACTATAACTTATACTAGTCAACAATGTCGTGAGTTCCAATGACCTTAAAAATTTTGTTTGTTGTCATAAAGCATTTTGTTTTTGAGTTCTACTTTAAACGTACAAATACAATCGTTTCAAAGTAAATAAACCTGATTCAGAAAATATGCATTCATCTAATAAGTCATTAGGACGAATTATTTATTGCATTTTAACAATAGCTCGTATCAATATTCATCACGCCTTTAATTCGAGATCTCGATATTTTGAACATTCGATATATTGACCTATAGCATAGCAAAAAAAAAAATTGCTCAAAATAGCTGATTTAATATATTTCGTAATATTTTTTTTTTGCGAAGTTCAATTGTGGATAATATTTTTAAAGAATAATTTCATAATATATAATTTTAATTAAAAAATAATCGATTTTACTGCTCATATTTCATCACTTATGCTTTCTTCATACAATTAAAAGTTTAATTCATATTAAAAAAAATTTGTTTTTCTCCTGAAACTACTCTCACCATATATGTTATAGCCGAAAGGTTTTAAGTGTAATTGGAGAAGAAAAAAACTAATAGCAAATAAGTTTTATGTGTTAAGATTATGTGAAATGCAACTATAATCTAATGCATCCTTTATGCTGCAGTTGATTTTGTTGAAAATGATTTTAAAAACCTATAATTTCTAAAGAAGCAGCATCGGTTACAGTAAAACTTTTGCTTATACGTTCTTAAGTTACAATCCATAAACCACTTTAAAGTGTAGAAAAGACAACTTACACCGTAAGATATGAAAGGATCCTACTGTGATAGGAGCTTTTAATTTGCATATAAGTATATATTGGGTATGTGTGGGCATGTGTTTAAGTTATATGTAGAATCATGTTTTTTGCTGAAATTACTTTTTTGTTGGTTACTAAAAGCTTAAGCCGGATATGGGCACAGAGTAAGCCAATGTAGCACAAAGAAAATTTACCAAATGAAACCACATGCGATTAAAGGACAGACACTTCCTAAAGT
>NC_051846.1:42317982-42321306 GCF_002237135.1 Teleopsis dalmanni
TATAGAAAATGATCAATTTCAATTTAAATTAATAAAATCAATGTATACAGTAGGAAATTTCAAATTCTTTATAGAAATAAAGAAATATTTGATATAATTGTTTATATGTAACAATTTTATTTTATCGAAATTTATGCATACACTCAGGTTGATTAAAAAAAATCAATTAAATATTAATTTCTATATTTGATTTTTATACAAATTCATGTCTCATTTTAATTATTTGTCATTTCTTTTGCTTTATGAAATCAAATTCTTAAATAACTTTTGAAAAACTATTTATAAAATATTTTAATATATATAGTATAGCTTGATGTCTAATAGTAAATTCAAATACAAAAGGTCATTTGATACCTTGACATCAATACCAAATAATAAACTTGTTCTCATGTTAAAAATTTGTTGTAAATAAAGCACAAAAATTTATTTTAAATTAAATTCAGAAATAACTTTTTGAGAAGTATTTGTGCTATTTTGTATCTATAGTAGACAGTTCTATTTATATGAAACTCTATTCGTAATAGAGCAAAAGAAATTAAAATGAAATTTTTTATATATAAATATGATACAAATCGTGCCCATACCTGATTTATGGCATTTTCAATTTCATAATTTTTCAATTATGATTTCAGCATTTAATATTTTTTTTTTTTATTTTAGAATTTCCCATACTCTGTGCCGCTTTACCAGTAATGAAGATAATAATCCTTACCACAATCTGCCGTAAGGCAATTGTGTGATTTCGACAGAGGTAAACAACTCCAACAACAAATTTATCAAAAACACTTAATTCTAGTTATTAAATATACAAATATTTTGCAGTATCTGCACAAAGCCGGGCGAATATATAAATTGAGTTTGAAAAAATGAAATACTTTTCCATCTTGATGGTGGTGCTTCTGTTATTGTTGTTGTTGTTGTAATTGTTGTTGTTGGTTGCTTGTTAAGAATTTCTACAAAACTTTAGAAATTTTCTTTGAAGGCAAAAATTTAATTTTCTAGTTAAATCCTGACGGCAATATTTTATACAACATCAAAACGTGTACAATATGCTTACCTTACTTGCTACAAGTACACAAAAATAACCCATAATAAAAGGAGATGTTGTTATACAATATACACATATATATATATATATTATATAGTATATGTTGTTATATGTATAACAAATCTAAATGTTTTTCCGGTAGCTTAAAATTAATTTCAGCTCTCTGAATATAATAACAAAGTAGTTTATTTGTTGCCTGAAGTTACAAAATGAATGGGTTAGTTTATTTCACTAAAAATTGATATTAAATTAAACACATACTAAATGTACTCAACAGATTGAATTTGTTTGAATTTAGATACTAACAAAAACTATTCTTTGAATAATTTACTAAAAATTAAATGCATGAAAGTCATGTCTGGTAATGAATAGAAATCGTTAACATATTGTAGTATAAGTTTTTTTTTTAATAAAAACTTCGTACTTTCATAATATAAGTATATATATAAAAAGTAACCTCAATTTAAAATTTTTGCAACTGCTTGACTCTTACTAATTCATAAGCTTTGATGTACTAAAAGTTCATAATTACATTAATACTCAGTGGCCGTAAAGAAGCAAGCAAATTGCACATACCGAACATGTCACAAAAACCAGAATGAATGGAATGTATAAAGTTTTAAATATGTCTCAAAAAAGTACTCACAGCATGGAAGAGAATGAAACTTCATTTAGTCAGATATTTTCATAATTATCATTTATTGTAACTTTTTCTACTGTTTTCTACTGAAAGAAGGAAAGTTTGTGGTTTTTTGGCTTGGCAAAATGGCCTTTCTAAACGACAGAATATTACATTTTCAAATATCTGCTGTATAAGTAATGCATTAGAAAATATAAAAATTTATCACATAACTTAAAAAAGTAATGGATAATGACAAATATATTTGGTATAAAAAGAATTTGGAAAAAAAACTTGTGTTTCCTATAAAGCTGTAATTTATAAGCTCGTTTAAAAAGCACTGCAAATGCTTAGGTTAATGTCACTAATTAAATAAAAAAATGACAAAAAACCTGGAACTAGAGCACTTGTAGTTTGTGCAGCTTTGGCTACTTGTGGATAAACACGATTAGTCATCGCTTCTAATTTGACAGATACGAGTTCTAAGCCTGGCACTTGCAGTCCAAACAAATTGTATACGGACTATAAACTAATTAAAAAATTCGATTGTTTCCTAAGACCACTGGTGATGAGTACTTGGCAATACTCGAAACAGCGTTGTATGGATAGCCAAATTTCAATAAAATTAAATAAATTTTTGTGTTTGTCCTGTCTTTCTTTGCTATTCGAAAACATATAGATTGAACTCATAGCAAAATTGCATCTCTTTACTTCACTCTCTCAAGAATTTTGTTCGCAAGTTAAACGTAAAACAGTGAAATAAGCAAAAATACCAGCTAATAGCACTAAAAATGGCTTATGCATGAAAAAGTTCTAGCCAACAATACTAAAACTGCTAGAATGATCAAAAGTTTTTCTTGTAAAACAGCAAGCTAATTTAGTGTCAACTAAACTTAACGCTCTTACGCGTTGGTCAAGTATTGACATGGGGCACGCGATCATACTGAACTAGGCTTTGCCAGCTCCCATCTCAATTGACTACATATGTTCTTACCCAGATCTTAACCTGTGGTTCGACTCCCTAATATCAAGCACGGAAGGCAGGATTTTTGATTTGGATGTTTTTCTCTTAACACGATAGACTTTTACACAGATGACTCCAAAATATATTATCGAGTCGGCTGTGGCATATTCTCTAGAAAATTAGCTCTCAGTTTTTCGCTGCAATTTCCAAACCACTGCAGTGTTTTTTAGTCAAGAGTAATGCTAATCCATTATGCAGTACAATGAGTTCTTGGCAATCAAATCCCAAATGATTCCATTATGAATATTTATGTATAGCCCTGCTGCTATTAAATCACTGATAGGTACTTCACCCATATAAATTATTACTCAAAATGGCTGAGCTTACCTAAATAACTTAGCTAAGTGTACCAGGATCCAATTCATATGGGTTCCGAGGCATAAGAACATCTCGAACATACATAGTATGTAGTGCATTTTGGTATCCCAAAGTAGTGATAACTACCTCATGAAATCTTCAATGTCTTTCATAATTGAGGTGTCATTATATAGTTATTTAACTCAATACGTTTTAAAACTGTGAACATATCACTGAACATGAGTTGAATGTTAATATATATATATTATATATTATGTTGAGGAAAGTTGAGTTAGTGCACCTGAGCACTTTTACTCTATATTAACTGCGAGGTTT
>NC_051846.1:42321618-42325583 GCF_002237135.1 Teleopsis dalmanni
ATCAGACTAAGTAATAATTGATCTCAGATCTGCATACCTCCCCGAGGAGCCTGTAACTATTCTGAGATTAAGAATATATATATATTAAGAATTTACAGAATTTTATTTTTATATGTTATTACAAAAATTGGTGGGTCATTATTTAAATTTGTTTTTTTTTTTATTAACTTATAGTTATAATTTCAATTCATATTAATCGCAAATCTCAATCTCGTAAACAGTTTTCTTTTGACATATAATTAAAGTATATAAATTCTACTAATATCATCAATCACAAAAATTCTTATTCTAAGTCTATTTTGCAATTAGACAATTATTAATTTTCGAATATATAGTATTAAGCAATCCGATAGTTGAAATAAGATCGAAAAAGATTTTAAATGATGGTTTCATCTCATCAAAACAGATTTTTCTGAGATAGCACAATGTTGTCTCTGATCAACTTCCAGTCACATTCTTTGTGACTAGGTATGTAGCTGTGATTTGGAATAGGAGAAGAATACTGGGGTGGCAATTCTGTTGCTGTCTGATATTTTATATCTCACGCATAGTGGAACACTCTGATCTCAGTCGGAATGTTTGCTGTTTGATTGATGTCACTTGAATCATAAAAGATCTAATATAGTCACAGTGTCGGCATTAATAAAAATCTGAATTGCTACAAGGGCTGCTATATATATTTCTGGTCTTATAATGAAAACGCAAATATTTATCATCAAAAATTGTTTTATTGTTTTTCAAAGTATTCTCCAGTCTAATTTATACACTTTTGCATGCGCTCAAACCAATTATCGAAGCACTTTTCCACTCCAAAACATGATTTTTGAACGCTTCAACAGCATCTTATGGCGACGAAAATCGTTGACCACGCATTTTTTTCTTGATGTGCGAGAATAAAAAGAAGTCATTGAGTGCGAAGTAAGGGCTGTACGGCGGATGACCCATCAATTCGACGTTTTGGCCAGTCAAAAAGGCGCTGGTTTGAGCCGATGTGTGAGAGCTCGCGTTGTCATGGTGAACAATGATTCATCTTCTCCTGTTTGTTTTTCGAATTTCTCTGAAGACTTCAGTATATAATAATAATATTGTATTATTAATATATAATTGTTTGTTATTACAGATAATATTTAATATTGTTAGACAAAAGTATATAAGTATTTAGTTTAAAAAAAACTGTTTTATTTTTTATTAGATTCCAATTAACCTTTCTTCGAAAATATTTAAAACCAGAAAAATTTTAAAGTTTGTACAATTATTTTTGCGGTGTAACTATAGAGTTTATTAGTAGAAAAATATAATGGAGTTTATCATATGAAATCTCGATTGCTTTATTCCCGCAAGTGACGCTTAACTCAGGACGTTCCTTCATCCTACAGGAAAATGCACAGAAGAATATTTAAGTCATTTTAAGTGTGCACGTCACCGCCTTCCAACCGCATAAATGTCTATTATGCAAACTAAAAATTTTAACCGCAATTTTATTCTAAGAATCCATTTTGACTGTACCTTGTCTGTGCCTTGGGAAGACAAACGCTACGCTACGGAAGTTTTAGTGCCAAGACACAAAAATTGCTAGAGAAAGTAGTTTCGCCATAGTTTGCACAAATGCATCTTTCAAAATTCAAATTTTTTAGTTGCAGTTTGGCTTTGTTTCCAAAGTTTGGTTTGACTTTCCTTTTAAGCAGACCATTGAGTTTTGTCAATATTGTCATCGTCAGCTGTGTCATCATTTTTTCACTACGTCAACTTTACAGTTCTTTTGTTTTTCTATTTTTAATTTTACACTTTAGTTTGTTTTCGTTTATCAAAAGTTTTCAAATCAATTTCTTTATCATTTTTGCTGCCAGTTTTTCTTTACAGTTTAACTTTTTGCTGTTGCATTCCCTCCCTCTCACTTCCGGGTAAATTGTTGAAAAATCGCTTTATTCGATTTATATGAAGTTTTTACTAAGTTGCACTTAACCAATTGTTGTCAGCTGAAGTAAGTGTCAAATGCTCAACTCAAAATATTTTGCCTTTTAATACAACAAGCTAAGGTGGATAAGAAAAAAATGATTAAGAAAATTAAAAATAACTTTTACCAAACTTGAAGTAATGGAAGAAAGTTGATTTCAATTCTTTATGACAGGATTTAAAATATTCAGAGGTGATAGGATGTGCTTAAAATTTTTCTCATTTCTATGTGCTCTTATCAAAACACCTTGGTTGAATTAGACAAAAATAATTTAAAACTAGATTTATTTTATTTGCACTCAAAACTAAAATATATAGTTATAAAAGGATATATTTTTGTCTTTTTTTTTTGATAATAGATAGAAATAATTTAGAGAAACTAATACCTTCTGCACAAAAAGTATCCGGATTTTGTTGTTTGTTAACTACTCCTGAAGTAATAGACATTTTTCAAAAAATTTTTTCTTGTTATGTTGGGTAGCTACACCCTTTCTTCACATGTGGTACAAATTTGAGCGTCATCTGTCAATTAGTTTGTTTACAGCAGCTATTAATGTGAGACTACCTCAAGTGCATTTAATGATTTTTAATACGGAAAATTCTTGTTGTACGCGATTTTTTGACCAAACACGGCACCACTGTCATCGCTCAGACACCATATTCTACAGATCTGGATCCATGCGACTTTTTCCTGTTCCCGAAACTCAAATTGCCCCTTGGTGGTAAGCGTTTTGAGTCGATTGAATCGGTAAAAGACAATTCGCCGAAAGAACTAAAAACCATATCTGCACGGGCCTACGAAAAGTGTATGGAAGATTGGGTTAAGGTTAAGCGTTGGCATATGTGTATCGCTTCAGAAGGAGCATACTTTGAAGGAAATAAAATAAATTTGAAATAAAATTTAAATTTGTGTGTTTTATTTACAAAATCCGAATACTTTTTGAGCAGAACGTATATAGACAAATTGATAAAAAAAAATAATAGCTTTGGCAAATTATACGAAAATATTTTAATGGCAATCTGATTATAATATAATTGTAGAAATTTATTTAATATACGAAATTATTAAACTACTGTTCAGGGTTAATTTTTATTATAATACATACCAATTGCTAAAATACTTCTACTTAACAATCCTTTCGTCTACAATACAAGTTTAAGATGCAAAAGTATGAAATTCACACAAAGCTTAACGTTGTGATCCTAGAAACTATAAGAGTTGAGAAAATATTCTTACTCAACAATTAAATCTAAGATGGAAAACTATACTTGGATCATGTTAGCTGTTCTGTAAATTTTCCAAAAAAGAAATATCCTAAGTAGTCTCTTTTTTAGAAAAGAGTATTTTATGGTAACATAATTTATGTTTGGTTATTATGTTTAATGGATCAGTGCTATAATATATGTTCTACAGTTTACACAACGCTTGGATTACGTATGATGTTCAAGGAATTATGTCGGTTGCACTCAAATATTTTGAGTCTATTAAGCCATTAGATATGATATAAATAATTAATTTTTTTACGCATAAAATTTGCCAAATTATACTGTTTATATAGCAAGCTTTAACGATATGTCTTTTGTAAGACAGTCGATTATTGGTAGCTACCACTCATCAACGATTATTTACTAAAGTAATTCATCAGTTGTTGCTTAAGCTCTTCTATCAGGAAATTATTTTATGCCTATTGGAGTAGATTAGATTTAGAAAACGGTTGGGAATTATGTCACTACGTCATTGCATTCTTTGTGGATTATTGTGATGGAACTTTAGTTCCATAGGTTCCATACAGGAGTTAAAAATACCCTATGTAAATCTACGTATATCTTCTAGTAAGCTGTTTTTACAAGTATAGAGAACACTTAAAGTTTTATTTCTGTAAAAGAGTTAGTTAGCATTATTTAAAGAGTTTACATATATATGTAGATATGTATTGAGTTTTTAAATTTTTCGCAGTTAGAGTTGCGTTTCTATTTATATAACGTTTCAGAACTCCTTGTTTTTGAAAATC
>NC_051846.1:42325683-42329861 GCF_002237135.1 Teleopsis dalmanni
TTATATAGAAAGTTGTAGATTTGGTATTATTTACTGCAATAAGCATCTCAATTTTGAAGTTTCAAGAAAGAAAACTGATTCGCGACGATATGTCAAGTATCCTTCGTCCGAAATTTTCAAAACTGTAACATAACCCACACGCAAATTTTAGCCTTAAACGCAAATAAATATAGATAATCAACAATATCAAAGAACCGAACCAGAGAGCATTGCAGAAGTATGGTGGCAATACTATATTAATCCTTTCAGAAATAATAGTAGCAAATGAACCAGCCTATACAGGGGAGGCTTCAACCATTTCTACTACCCCAAATAGCGGAAGAACACAGCGGATTTGTCCCCGGAAAAGGCACAAGAGAGCAAATCCTGAAAGTGCGATAAATAATAGAAAACGTTAGAGAACTTAACATACCAATCTACCTTTGTTTTATGGGCTACACTAAAGTGTTCGTTTCCGTTAAGTAAAGTTCATTTATGGTTGATTTTTGGGGAGCTTGGTGTACCAAGTCACCTAATCAACATGATAAAAACATGATGAAGCGAAACTGAGAGTCAACCAAACAACATCTAATATGTTCAAAGCTGTCACTAGACAAGGCTGCATTCTTTCGACAATATTGTTTAACGTATATATTGAGCACACAAATCATTCATAGAATTTTTTCTATTTAAAATTACCTCCACAAGTATTAGGAAAGAAACAAAAAATCATCAGCTATTATTAACGATAGAACAAAAAAAACACCTCATATCATGGTGACTATCAAAAGTTTAATGAATTGATTGAATTATGAATACTAGACTAGTATTTATTCATTCGAAAGCTAGATTAATTCGAGATATTCAAATTGATTAGCTTTGTCTTTTAATAACTCCTAAAGTATGTTACCAATATACCCGTCCCTATTCATGCCATTTTCATGATTTGTAGACATTATGTATAGAATATAGACTTAAAATTATTATTGTTTTATGTTCAAGTTCGAAATCCAACCCTTGAAATTTAAAAATGCTTAAAAAATTATAGTTGTAATACAAACAGTTGGTTTTAAGTTAATATTCTGATATATATAGACATTAGTAATAAAAAAATATACCTTCTATTTTTTGCGCTGATGTGGATAAAGTCTTGTTCTTCGAAAATTATATGAATATCTTTCTGGTACTGGCAATTTACAGCATCAATACTACCCTTCTCAGCTTTAAGTATGTTAACAATCTCACCTGTCTGTAAAATCTTTACAAATTATATCATATAACAAAATACCTCAAATATTTCTATTTTACATTTCTATAAATTTTAAAGCATACATGATATTATATTAAGTTCACTATATAAAATTGAAAATATTTCACACTAAGGACAAATTAACCAAAGCAAACGATTTAAATTCCGCAAACAAAAATTGAGTAGTGTAAAATGTACAAATTATAAAAATTAAAATAGTTGAGATTACAAGATTACGGTTCTGTAACCGAGAAAGTGTGGTTAGCAACCATGAGTGCGGTTTCAAGACCGAATATACGCAAATACACAGTTATAAGTGTGTGTGCGCTTCTATATAATTCTGTGTATATTCTGCACTATATTGGATATGCAAAACTCATATGCATTAAATAATGCGTTCAGCGTGCAAACAATATTTGCTTGAACCATTAAAATTTTAAAAATATTGTTCATTTGTGCTGCATCAATTGCTTTAAAATGCAACAGATGCACCAATTAAGTGCAACTATTAAATTGCGAAATGCATTGGGCACAGATTGCATGCAATTTAAATAAAACGGGTCGACATGTCATAGATACTAACATATAAACAATAATCGGTTACTGTTCTGTTTACGACTTCATGAGTATATACCAACAATATCTGTCTGTTAGATTTTTTTATAATATTTTGTACCAGTGTTTTGCAAGCACATTTTCAAGCTCTCTATATGGTTCTTCTACCAATATGTTTAAGGTTTCTTTTCATAGTGAGATATATGATATATATTGTATGTAGAATGAGGATACCATTGAGTACGATGTGTTTGCTTGTAATTGTGCGAATAACCATCAGTTTTTATTTTCATTACGCACACATTATTATTTTAACCAGCAAATGCTGTGCTCCACAGTAGCAATTGCTGTGTTAAATTATCGCAGAAAAACCAAATGAATGAATGAATAAGTTTTTTCCTGGCTCACCACGACCCAACCACAGTAGGCTGCAGTCATTATTGTTTTTATTGTTAATATTATTTTATTTATTTTTCCTATTATTTCTTTATTATTTAACAATGTTTGTTGGCCGTTGTCGGTGCGCGGTAACCAGCACAATCTTATTAGTATATCCGCAGGGATATCAATGTACGCACACACTTGAAATAATTGTATTAATAATCCTGTAAAGCAAAATTATTACCAAAACGAATGCGTTGAAAGTGCATTTATGTTTAGCGACTATGAGTGTGGAAATGTCCTCGCTTGCATGTGCTCATTAGTGGCACAAAATATTGCAAGAGTGCACGCATGTTGCACACCGCATGACCACTTGTTTAGTCTGATTGAATAAAATTTTATTTTAAGTTATGCACTGCAACAAAAAAATCAGTGCATGTGCATATAATGCCTTGAGGCATGTTATCAAGCTCACGCATTTCTGGTCTTTTGATGCATTTACAAAAGCAACTATTCACAAATAAACCAGCTAAAGCACTGCATCGTCTAAATAATAATAATAATGACAAACATGCCTTTCAAAGGATATTTCTGTGTACTTAATACCGACGGCCACATTTTGAAATAATTATGTTTATATTCAGTTGACCATGCATGAGCTTTGAGTAATTATTATGTACTTTAGTCAAAGGAATATTTTATATATCATACACTTATGTAATTAGTACACTTAATGCAATTCTTATAAAGGTTATATATTTAAATTAAAGAATGTAAAATATTATAAACAAATTTTACAGGCACGAGTTCTAAGCCTGGCACTTGCAGTCCAATCAAATTATATACGGACTATAAACTAATTAAATTCGATTATTTCCTAAGACCACTGATGATGAGTACTTGTCAATACTCGAAACAGCGTTGTATGGTCAGCCAAATTTCAATAAATTAAATAAATTTTTGTGTTTGTCCTTTCTTTGCTATTCGAAACCGACTTATTTTTAAATTTTCGTCATAAAAAAGCGTCACTCTCGGAAAGAAAAAATTAACATTATAAACTATGTTTTTATACAACGATTTGATCGGCTGAACTTGGAAAAGTAATTAACTTTTGAAGAACCGAAATTAACAAAATTATATCAATCGTAATCGGCCATTGCATACCTAATACCTACATATATATAAGGAGAGGGATTCTAGTTGACAATTTTTGCCAGGAAGAAGAGAAAGTAGAAGTATAATCAGTCAATCTTATCGTATCTAAACATCAAGACCACAATTCTTCGAAAACCATTCTATTATTATATTGATGCTGTGCACTTAAGCACTTATACTCTTTCTTAACTCGAGGTGTTATTAAAACCCCTCTTTACACCTTGCCTAGATTATTATTTATCACTTCATCAGACTAAGCAATAATTGACCTCAGATCTGTATATCTCCCCGAGGAGCCTGTAACCATTTTGAGATTTGATAATGCGGTGTTGGTAAGTCTGTCAGTTTTCGCAAATAATTTCAGGGCTCAATTCTTTATGTATTTTTTGATGGGATCTACTATCGAGATCCATAAAAAAATCTTAAAAAACACGGTCAATTGAACTATGAAAAATGTTAGAAATTGCTTGCACCGACCCCACTAATTACTGTAATATAATTAAATATATCTAACACCTTACTTTACATATATTGAAAAAGGTATTAAATAAGCTTTATAGTCTTAGTGCTATTGAAATTGAAAAGATTTAATAAAAAATTATTTTTTGATTTTGATCTGGTGATCCTTCATTTCTATCGGTTTGTGTCGTCGCCTAATCGCCGCTACTTATGACAGCAAAAGATATTTATTAAAAATAACTGGTGTACAAGTTAAGCTGTTGTTTGTTGATATTTTTCAAACACAAAGTTCTCTTAATCATAATATATATCTCAATATTTAATATCGGGAATGATACCATACAAATTTATTTCGTTTTTCGATTAAAGTGTTTTGTTAAACATCCATATATATATATAT